>NC_056738.1:480425780-480485780 GCF_019279795.1 Protopterus annectens
GTGTGTGTATGTGTCCGAGCTGCCTTGTGTAGTGATAGTGTTATAGGAAGGTTTTTTTAACTTCAGGGTTAGGGGAAGAGTTAGGGTTAGCTGATATTACTAAGGTGCAGCAGGAGGATAAAGTTCCGATACAGCAATTATTCTTCATATCTATTTTTCACCTTGTCCATAGTGACATTTTCCTGATTGTATACTCCCACACAGCCTTTCAGGAGTTAATATTAATATTAACTCCAACAATTACTGTGCTTATTGCCCTCCTGCCCACCTTTTCCTCAAAGGGCTCAATTAATGTCCTTTTAATTGGGAAGGAATGCAAATTTATTGGGAAGGAATGCAAATTTATTGGGAAGGAATGCAAATGAAAACCAAAGTAAATTTTAGCCCCATAATCCTTAAATTAGTCAGGAGAAAACCACATTCTGAGTCCACATAAACTATTTCAGTCAATGTTAATACTTTTTCTTTCCCTAAATACAACTACTCACTCTCCCTCCATCCCAAATACAATGTAAAACTTCAAACATTCCAGTTCCTAAGATCCAGTTTTAAAGCCATAATTTTTTAGAGGCAGATGTTTCTCAAAAGCTACATCTGCCTTTTAAGTTTTTTAAATATTCTTGGAACTTTCCTTCTTCACCACTAACATTTATTACAACTAGAGTCAACCTTTCCACCTTCACATCTTAATAAACATAACTCACCTTTTTCATGTGACAGCTTTATTTCTTACTCATACACACACAAACAGTATATTCTCCATTAAGAAATATTCATCTGAGCAGCTGTTGACCAAATTTTATATATGCAGTATGCTTTGCAACAGTTAGTTGGATTGTGCAAATTGGTTTTGCAGTTTCCTTTTTATCACTATAGTGCAAGTGTGGAAAGTTAGAGCGGGTATAAAGGGGCTTACCCGCTGCAAGAAAAGAGATTTTTTTTGTTTTGTTTTTATATGCATTTTTCCAAGTTATGTTTTGAGTGTTGAAAATTATTAAAATGTAATTAATAGTTTTGTAACTTCATGTGACATAGGAAATCAACAAAGACTTTATAACACATTAATTACAACCATAATAATACCACCGTTTCTTGCCCCTTTTATTTATATTACTTTTACAACTAATCAACATTTATTCTCATCATCTCTTTTAAATTTCTCCAGCTACAACCTCACCTCTTCTGAGTCAGATTGAAACCTTCTGCCAATAGTCCTTAGTCAAACTTCCTTCCTGTCTTGAAATTTCAAAAATGTATTCACTGAGCTCTCAGCACTTAAGGTTGCACCACAGTCCTTTTAGTCACTAGCTCTGCCCATGTTTACTTTCAAATGATAAACCAAAGATTTCTTGAAGCCATAAACTACTTCAGCTTAGCCATATATGTAAAAAAAACTTTATATATAGTTCCCTCAAGGCTTGCTTTAGTGGTAAGAATATTTTATATTGTTCTAGCACATTGTATCTCTGTCATATCAGATATTTTCTCTTGTTTACTTATATGATTGGATTTGGATAATAACTGATTTCAGCTTTGCTCTCACTTGGAGGTTTCTGTCCCAAGACCTTTTGTTACCATTTATTTCCAAATGGTTCAAGTTACTGCCTAGCTCCATGGCTTGGAGGGATGGAGCCCTGACTGTAACCCAGGTGACCGGTGTTCAATTAGCAGTCCTGACACTGGAAGAGGATGAAGGTACTTGTCTCTCTTGCCTCTGCCAGGGGGAGGATGAAACCACACACACACTCTCAGATGCACATAGGGAGCTATGATTTCTTCGGTGGAGACTGAAGAGGCTACCACTAATGCTGTAAGGAAGAAGCACTGCTCCTTGGAGATTTTCCTTTTATGGAAGTGAGGGGGACTTCCTTTGTGAACATTGCACAGTAAATCCTTCCACAGCACCTCACAAGATGCACTCAAGGTTAGGGATTTAGTAAAAACTGGAAAAAAAACATTTGAATCACCCCTGATGGCTGCCTGGATGATAACCCTTCTTGGTAGGCTCTCACCCAGTAAGGTATGAACAGGCTGATTGGTTGAGAGGGTCCAATGGTCAGCAGACAAAAAATGATTCAAGCTAGTAAAGGACTGAATATAACTTCCAAAACAATTCATATTATCTTGATCCCTCTCCCTTTGGAACTCCAAATAAATGCAAATTAAAGAGATGGGTATGATTTTCCAAGCCAGCACATTTTCCCCATACCAATGAACTTCTTCAAATGAATTAACTACCATATTATACAAGAGTTCAGTTTTGTAACCATTCACTAACAATGTCCTTGGCAGTTTATGTTGTTCCTCCTGCAATGTATGAATATTTAATCAGATTGCACCCAGTTCATTGCACACACTGAACAGAACTTTTTTAATTCTTTAAACAATGCTTCCTGCTTCTTTTCTTTGTTACAGTGACCACCGCAAGTATTTCATCAGTTCCACATGTATTTAAACCTCACACCTCCAAACACACGACTTTGGCCTAGCAAGATGTTAATTTCAATACAGAGGTAACAACTGCACCACAGAGAAACAGTGTTGTTACATCAACCCTAAATTAATAATGGCATCAAAATTTGGGCATGAAGTCACTTTTAGTGCAATTTTGTAATGCAGAGAAAAATTGATAACACATCACGCTACATTGCTGCCCCGAACTGAAAACCACAATTAGAACATAACCTCTGTGAATATGCAGTGTCTTATTACACTTGCAGAAACAAATACAGTTCTCAGGGTCTCAGTGTCAAATGGAAGTGGGAAGCTGATTGAAGATGAATGTTTCAAGAACCTTTTTTTATATTAAAATGTTCTGCTTTGCTGGCTGGTTAATGGCTGAAATGATTTACACAGGATTTCTGAATATAATAGTATATGAAACTATATACCTCGATGTTTACACTTTTTGGTGTTTGTTGTTGTTGATCTCCCTCTCTTGTACTATTAAATTCCCTTCTTTGTTAACCTTCTCTAAATCCTTCTAGTCCATTTTGCTAAAAAAATATTTACTTTAACTTGTTTTAAACAAATGACTTATTCAAAAATATGTTTGTCTAGTATAAATCTTGTAAAACTGAGCAAAGTGATTGACTAGATGTGACTTCCCATTTGGTTCCCATTCTTGTGTGGTATACTGGATATCTACTTTCCTCACATTTCCTTTACTGTTTTATATATATATATATATATATATATATATATCAAAACCTTAAGTATGCATCTGCTTTCACCTATCTCTCCTGGTTTGCAGCTTCTGTATGTTTGCTAACATTCCATTTCTAAATATTATAGTATCCTTTTTGTTAGCGTCATAATCATGTACAGGTATGACAGGTGTCAGAGTGTTTTCATCATGTTTAATTTCTACACTTTACAACTGTGCATGTACTTAGTTGCTATCTGAGGGGCAGAATTCCCTGTGTGTCCTCTGAATAAAAGGTCATTTTTTTGGCATTGTCATATAGTTTAGCACATAAAGCAAACATATTCAATGTTCTTTTTTTATTTTCAAAATATCCACTCTGGCTGGCACAGGGCCATGTAGCACCCACTACCACCCCTGGCATGCTCCTCCATACTGATATCCATAGTCACCTGAGCACTGAGTAATGAACAGCATGGTATAGCTCTCACTCATGAGGATAAGAGGTATGGCATTTTATTCAAAAACAGATAATACATCACATGTCCGGATGTACCCAGTAGGTAAGGGGGTCACTTCCCAGTGAGCAATTATGAGGGCCCCACTATGTGCTATGTTGTATTTTAGTATGAATGCGATGAAGAAAAGATTTTCTTTTCTTGTAACTCCTAACTATCAGATGTATCCTGTTTTTGGAATCATTAGTAGTGGGTATGAGGTAAGGTATGTCCTTTTTCTTGCCTTTCCATTTACGTAGAGAAGAACAGTGATCTTTAACATACTACACTTAGCTGTCAGACACAGCCTTACAATGATTAGTGTTGTTATTAACAGCTCCTGCTAATTGCAATGAGCTATGGTTGTCATCATTTTGCAGTGGCGGTGGGCATTTATATCATTCAGACAGAAGAATTCTTAGAACTTTGAAATAAAAATATTCACATGGCATTAATCTTAACTATTCAGAGCCTTACTGCCAAAACGCTGAGTTTATTAATCAAAGACCAAAAACTGGGTTACATTATAAGTTAGAAACATAAAATTAAGCACATTGTTAAGAAGCAAAACTGTATACATAAACAGCAGGTGTGGCAACTTCCTGAAAGGAAATGGTGGCCAGTGAGACACTTTTGATAGCTACAATACTGATGGGTTCAAAGAAAATAATATGTCAAACCATCCTAGTCAGAAAAAACTATGAATATGATGACATGTCATTGCACCGTCCTTGTTTCCATGAGAATGTCTGGGGATCAGCACATAGGTATGTTGTGTTATCTGTCCCAGTTATCATTAGCAAGTCAGTTTCCAAGATAAAAAGTGGTTTCATATGGCCGGATGAGATCACAGTTTGATAATATAATAGTCCTGTTTCCTGTTTAAAGAACCAGCCTTGGAATGTCTGTAAAGGTTTAAATTTAGAATCAGTCATTCTGGCACAGTAATATCGGAGCCCTTTTCAACAGAAGTGTAGCCCAGGTCAACAGCAACTTATCAAAGAAAATGTAATCAAAGGCTTTTTCTGCAGAGCCAACAAGCTTTAAATGAAAGATATTACGTCATTTATTTAGAGCGCTAGCTCTCTCACTGCTTAAGGAAATGTAATGAGATGGAAATTATTATGGCTGTTATTAAAAGGAGGTTAGGTATTGTCCAGTATGAGTTAATACTGAAGCACTAAACTCAGATCTGTGCTGTAATCTATGGAAAAAGTATTATCCTAATAATAAGTAAGTCAAATCAGCATTTTCCTTGTGTACTAACACTTGGACTTCACTTTTCTCAATTTTTGCAATTTTATTTCTGAAAAGATACTAAGTGACATCAGTTGCATATATAAATATTTATATAAATACTAGTTGCTTGCAGCAACACAGAACTTTGATTGTAATTAGTTTAAAATATACTGCAGTTTAAACAGATTTATAACCACGTCACTAATTCATTTTTCAATGGCTTTCCTTTAAAGTCTGATAATACTCTCTTTTGCAAGATCTCTGATACCCATAGCTTTTGTCTAAGGTCTGTGCCTCAAGAAAACACTTTACACTTGTTGCCATTGTGACCAAAGTTTATTCATCATAGCATAACAGGTAACAATGTACAATGCAGATACTATCCACCAATGTCATCCATATCCAAACTACCCACACTGGATAGCACAGGGCCAGTTAGCATCCACCCTCACTCCCCCACCATGTTCATCGGTACTAATGCCCATAGGCACCTTACCACTAAACACTGAACAGTGTGGCATAGCAATGACTCGCCACTATCCAACTGGCCCAGGAAACCATAAGGAAGTAAAGGGGTGAAAGCTGCCCCATGTCCATCTCAAATAAGGGAATGTTACATTACAATACTGGCAATCTGCCTAGCCTGACACCAACTTATAAGTCCTGTCCATATGCCTTCCCCCTTTTATCATCCCCTGGTATGACAAGACAAATGCTTCTGCAACCAAAATTAATTTTTCTAAAGCCCATTCCTCAATAAAACACTTTATACTTGCTGCAATTGTAACCAAAATGTATTCATCACAAGATAACAACTAACAATATAAAATGCAGATACCATGAGCCAATATCAACCATATCCAAACTATCTACTCTGGCTGACACAGGACCATGTAACATCCACTACATCCCCTGGCATGGTCATCCATATTGACACTCATAGTCACCTGACCACTGAGTATTGAACAGCATGTTGTAGCTCTCACCACCCTCCAACTGATGCAGGAAATTAGGGGGGAGCAAAAGTGGGGAAGGCCACCTGCACCCATCCATCAGGCTGACCAAAACCTATTTCCCAAATTCCTGGCTGTAGCACACCATACAAGGCTATCACATGAATAAATTTAAAACCTAAACTGAACATTCAATGTTCCCTTAGATAAATAATGCACCTTCAATTGAGTATGGAGAAGCAATAATGAAACAAACAGTCCTATCATGAAATTAGAAAATTACCTATAGAAACATATCTCATTTTCACTGAGCTTGCTTTTTCCATTTTTTCTTGCAATTTTAATCAGCAAAATAAGCACAAAAAACTGAATCAACAAGGCTAAATTTGCATTGAATAAATCTAAGAACAAAGTCAAAAAGAAAGCCAGCACCTAAACATTGCATGTGTGTACATTAAGGTATATTTTAAGCACACACATGCAACATTTAAGTTCACGACTATAGATTGTATTAAGGGTGAATACAGGGACAAATTAAGTTGGCACTCCATATTAAATATTAAAGAGAGGAAATGGATAATTAAATTGGGGGGGTTGTTCTCCCTAGGCCTGAATGAATATTATTAATGAATGAAGCATTATCCAGTGGGATATTTTGGTGGGCTTGCTTTATGACTATATAAGTGGGTCTTGTTAACTCAGTTTTCATAGCACTTCACTGAAGAAGGCAATTTGGCCGAAACCAGTTTGGTTCAGGTGTTTCTGGGTTGTTACCCTGCACCTAGGAGTTTTTGTTATGTGCTACTAGTTTTCTAGTTTATGTGTATTGCTGCACATTAAATTTATGTTTTTTACCACACAAGGTGCCGGCTTTCTTTTTGACTTTGCCTTTGAATAAATCTAAACCAAACAGTAACAAATGAACGCCATCAGGTGAAAACCATAATGGATCTCCATCTATAAAATCCCACTGTTCAGTAATGCTGGCCCTTAAAAAGGAGCCACTCTAGCAATTCTGTAATTAATACATTTTCTTGAAGTATCAATAGCAGCTGGAGAAAATGCTTGCTACCAACATAGTCTAGAATTGATGGCTGACCATTCGAACACTGTATCAGGAAGTAAATTCCTCAGCTTCAACAACTCTTAGAACAAAACGGATAATAAATGTCTCTTAGGAATGATGCCCAAATCATTTCCACTTACATGGGCTATAACAATACCTTGAGTACCGCTATGATGCAATAAGTCTTCGAATATGGCCATTAAGTTAAAAATACATAAACCAGGAACCCTTTTCCACATCACTTCAAATTTTGAGGGATCTAGGCCCAGAGTGGTACCACTGGGCTGAACTGCTGTCCTTGCCACTGCCTGAATGATGAAGGAATGGCCCAACAACTGTTATTTCTAAACATGTGAGAGAAAACAATAAGAATTACTAATGAATGTAATTCAAGAAGGCAGAAGATGACCAATGGCCTATCTTGTTTGAGTTATATAGAATGTCCCTCCTTGGCCAAATCACATTCCCTACTTATTCTGAAGGAATGGGACATGTATCCTATTAAAGGTAACTTCTGGTCAATGAAAGCCTTCCACAGGCATTTCTTTAAATTCTTGGGCATAACAGCTGAGCGTGAGAGCATTATAAATACCAATTCTTGCAGATGGAACAGGATAGGCAATACCACATCATGTGAAACCAATAAACTGTGCATAAAACAAGGAGAGAGCCATACCTCTCAAACTCTAAGAGCAAGAAATCTGGACAAAGCATAAATAATGGCAGAACAACGATCCAAAAATGGGGATAATTTTTAAATATTGCTCTTACAGTCTTAAGAAATTGAAAGGATAATTGGTTTTGCATTAACATGGATTTTTTGAAGGGTATGAAGTCTGAAATTCAAATGTCTATCAATATTTCCTGACTTCAGTCCTCAACAATTTGCCAATAATTTGCCAGAAAATCCAAACTTTATGTAGAACAGACTAAAAATATGAGGCAAAATTCCTGACATTCTGTGAAAATCTAGAAAATTGAGAGGTATGGAGAGAGCATTTATGCCATCTTCATTGGTTTTGGAATTGGGGTCTATATCACATCAACGAATGCTAAAAATAGCGAACGCTGATATATCGAACTTCAAAGTCCGAAAGCAGAAAACAGCGAAGGAACTGACTGGCGAACTTTTTCCAAAGGAAAAAATTTGCTGAGGCATTCCCCGGGCATTGGTGTTTTCTCCACTGTGGTGCGATCTCGGAGTTGGTATATTTAAGTTGGGGATGTGAGGGGCAAAACCCCCACTTAATTTTGACTGTATACTCTTTTTTTTTGGATCAGCAAATTTTTTCCCTGGGAACAAAATTCACTGATCTGTTCCTTTGATGTTTTCAGCTTTCAGACTTTGAAGGTCAATATATCAGTGTTCGTTATTTTTAGCATTTGCTGATGTGAGATAGACCCGGCATCGCATACCCAAACCAAAACAGAATCATGAAAGATGCTTACATCCTACCTAGCAAGGGACAAAAGTAATTCCTTGACTCTAAATGCACCCCAACACAAGCAGCATAATAAGGTTGCAAAAAGTGACATAAAACCATACCACTCAACTGTACAGATTTTCACAGAATGTCCAGATTTTTGCCTCATAATTTTTTATCTGTTCCTCGTAAAATCTGTGGTTTTCTGGCAAATGGAAGATTGAAGTCACTAAATAATACATAATGAAAGACATTTGAGTTTCAGACTTTATATCCTTCACAAAATTCATAATAATACAAAACCTGTTATTCTAGCAACATTCTAAGTTTATTGGGGCTGTATTTAAATTCTGTCCCTATTTTTGATCCTTTGTCCCCCCATTCTTCATGGCTTTGGCCAGATTTCTTGCACTGAGAGCTTGAGAGGTATGCATAAAACCCATAGCTATCTGACATACTGTGGGTGCCTGCCAAGATTGCTACCAGCAACGATTTCCTATGGGTCTCCTGGCATCTTTGGCTCTGTGCAAAACTTTTTCCCAGCCATTTAATATTCTGCTGATTAGCCAAGACTTTGTGAATTCTGTAAGACCCAAAAACGTAGACCGTATGGTGAGAGCAGCAAGGTGAAAACAAATGTTCCTCACTGTCTATTTCTTACAACACCTGGACAAAACAAACTGGGCCACCAGCAATGGGAACCAGGTGGCCTCCTGGAGAGGGAGTTCAGCACAGAACCTCTAGAAAACAGCCTTGTACAAAGTATTTGTGCTATCTGCCCATGACTTGCATGCAAGCAGAAACATCATTCTTATTCAGTCAACCAAACCCAGGGATGCATGACTATGTGTTCTTCTTGGGCCTACAGAGCCAACCCATAGAACAAAGGAACCTGTAAACAAGAAAGTGCATAAGCTAGGTTATTGGTCTTCCCTGGAATGTACTTGCCTTTGAATGGTAAGTTAATTCTTACAACGTGCAAAGCTAAGGCCCTCAGACCTGACTGAACCCACATGGACTTCAATGATTTCTTGGAAATTACCTGAACTACCATCTGCTTATCTGAATGGAAAATGATCTTATGTATGGCAAACAGGTCCTCCCACACAACTAGTGCTACCCAAGTTGGCATCATTTCCAGGAGCATGATATCCTTTTTGCCTTCCTATAACCAAGAATTTGCCCAGGGCTCCAATCTGCCTTGACCAGATACTCCTCCACACACACACACACACACACACACACACACACACACACACACACACACACACACACACACACACACACACACACACAGTGCATTGGTGTGTAAATGTAAGGAGTGAGCAGAAAAACACCTCTCCTGCCAATGAGAAGCTCCATTAAAGTCCAACAAGAACACATTACAGATGTAAAGATCTTACAATGCTGGTCATCCTCCCCCAATGATGTTTCCACTTACCACCTCTCAACATGTTGAGAACTGACCTGGTGAAAGTCCTACCTGGTGCAACAGCCTTGCAAGAAAACTTAAGCAGGCTCAAAAATTCCATGGCATCCTTGACCTATACTTTCCTCTTTTGTGCAGTCTTTTATGGCTTGCTTCAATCTTGTGAGTTTGTCAGCAGGTAAACAGAAAATGGAGGCTTGTGTATCTATATCTATATCCAAGACCAGCAACACTAAGGCTTTCACAGGGCCTAATGACATCTCTGTCACTAAAGGAGCCCCATGTTCTTGGCATAAGGCAACAAAGGTATACAAGCCTTCATCTGCTCCAGGTTCCCCTTTCCCCCACTAGAAATCATCCAGATAGTGCACAGGCAGTCTGGTGCTATGCTGCCCATTGTTGCCAATTCAAAAGTCATGCAGGCTACAAAACAACCCATTGGCATTACATTATCAAAAAAAAAAAAAGCATAAAACATTCCTAAATGGGACCAATCTTCCTCCTGCACTAGAAGTATTTTATTTTATTTATTTTAGTTTGTTTACTGGGGTAGTACACTAATCACTACAAACGATTTGCAGACACAGTCTGATTTGCAGTATTTGAAAATGCAGACTCTATGACAAGTTTGCATAAACAAATGGCTTTAGAATCTCCTTATAACTTTGAGGATATCAGCATAGCCGGCCTTAGGCATAGGCCAATTAGGCGGCTGCCTAGGGTGCTGCCCTAGCAGGGGTGCTTTTCCAGTATTTATTTGGTGTAAGTAGACCAGGATGGGGGCACCAGGTGTTGTGGGGGGGTACCGTGGAGACCTTTTGCCTAGGGCACCAGTTGACCCAAGGTCACTCCTGGATATCAGCTACTGATTCATAATGTACCCGGGAATCTGATTTCCAATTCCATCATTAAGAATGCTCCCAAGAGGGAAGAAATGTTGTGTATCATCCTGTACTCCTCAGCCTTTTTCTTGGACAACTAATCCCAAAGGGGATATTCTGAAGAAAACAAATAGAGGAGAAGACTAAAAATACAGCCAACACTAGTCACGAGACACATAACTTTCCTAAAGAGTGTGCCACTCAACCAAAGCCCGTAAGGCAAAACAGCATGCCCAACACACTAGTCATAGGTGACTCGATAGTGAGGCACACTGATGTCCCACTCACTAGGTTTAATAAGGAGAAAGTAGCAGTCAGCTGCCTGTCAGATGCCAGGATCCACCACACAATGCATGAACTCAGGTTCCTCAACAACAGGTACAAATATGACTCTGTCATTGTACATGTGGGTGTGAATGACCTGAGACATATCTCCATGGACTACATGAAAAGAGATATGGAGGAGCTCTTGAATTATGTAGCCCATGCGGGTATGACCCTAGCCCTGTGCAGCATCCTACCATCACCCAGAATGATGCCACAGTACAAGCAGAAAATGATTGATTTCTACAATTGGCTGTTTCTGGTGTCATTTAAGGGGATCCAATATCTGTCTGCCTGGGATGACATGATTGACAGACCTCGATGCTTTGCCAGAGATGGCCTGCATCTGTCACGGCTGGGCTTACGGATACTGGCCAAGGCTCTTGCCATCCCTATAGTGCCTTTTTTAGGTGGTGTTCCAAAGACAAAATCACCACCATAACAGCTACAAACAAATGAATCTGAGGGTCATGCTGCTCAATGCTAGAAGTCTAAATCTCAAAATGTACTTGCTCAAAGCACTCCTTAAAATAGAGAACATCAACATTTGTGCTGTAACAGAGACCTTGTTCAAATCATCAGGAAGCACCCCTGCACTACCAGACTATAACTCATTCCACACCTTTTGGCCCCAGGACTTGGACCGAAGCTCCAAAGTTGGTGGTGTTTCCATATTCATAAAGGATGCACACACCTCCAGACTGGTAACCCAACATAACGCATCGGAGATACTTCAGGTGCAACTAACATTGGGTAAGACAGCGATTCAGGTCATAGCCTGCTATAGGTCCCCAACCATTTCCCAAGTCTCGCACTCCATGTTCCTAAGCACCCTGGAGAATATTAGTGTACAACCTAACACTGTCTTACTAGGCGACTTCAACTACCCCTCCATTAAAAGGGTAAACTACTCATGCACCAATACACTTCCCCAACGTTTCCTGGAATTTATTAATTCCAATGCCCTGGACCAGCTCATTCTTACCCCCACTAGAGGTAGCAATATCCTTGACCTGGTCATTACTAACATGGGCAAACATTGCTCTACACCAATAATCAGCTCCTCCCTGGTTAGATCTGACCACAAACTAATCACCCTGGAAATCCACTACATTTTACTTTACTTTATTTTACATTACTAAGGGTTTTGCATCCAGGAAGAAAGAGGTCATTGTCTCCCTCTACTCTTCCCTCATTAGGCCAGTCATCGAGTACAATGCCCAATTTGGCATGTACCTCACTAGACACCTGCAAGAACTGGAGAGGCCACAAAAGTACCTCACAAAGAGGATCATTGGCCTTAAACACTTGTCCTATATGGACAGACTCAAAAAACTCCAACTATTTACTATCGCATATCGCCTACTTAGAGGAGATCTCTGCTTGACTTAAAAAGCCATGCCTGACCCAGCTCTGTTAGAAATGCTACATCTGAAGAGATCCCAATCCCTCCACACCACGCACTCCAGAGACCTCAACCTCATTACCACAATCAACAGAACATGCTGGAGGGACAGATTCATAACCCAGAGACCGCCCATGCTGTGGAATTCCCATACATGTCAAGCAGAGCACCTCACTGACCCTCTTCAAGAGAAATCTTGATGAGTGGATGGGAAACAGAAAATTCACCCCAGGGATAACTCCAGTGGCTCTATTCGACAGAGACACTGGGAACTAAGGTCGGGTGGCACTATGCCAGGGTAATCCTATGGCTAGGCTTGTAAAGTCCCCAGGGCCATTAGCCTAGTACACACCTATGAACCTATACCCCAGGATCCAACCCACCAAAATCTCCATGTCTGTTATTCACCTTGAACATCTGATCCCTACCTACTGCTTACTTCAAGTTCTTGGACATACAGTAGGAGAAAGAAACAAATGATTTCAGTAAAAAAAAAATAAATAAGTTAGCTGCTTGATTTGAGTAATTCTGAAGGTGTGGGGAAAATACATCTACCTTGATGGGGGAGTGGCTTTGGCTACCTAAGCTGTAGACCTCTGGGTAAAGAGGCTCCACAGGCCTCCTGAGCAGCACCATGACTCTGCAGCAAGATGAGGATAGCCCTTCATCAGTGGCAATCCCAAGTTGCCCAAAATGGTTTTGTTTGGCCTAGCATTTAATAACTGGTTGCCTGCTCTAATAACCTGAAAAATATGGCTAAAAACAACATGCCAACCAGTTACAGAGGCTCTGGTTAAAGGCCAGCAAGACTTAGGTTTGCACTATTCATTATCTAACACTGAAACGGAGGGGAACCTGGTTTTGTGCATTACTACACTTAACCTGGTGTCTATGTGTTGATCATCCCAACTTAAAACCTTATTAACAGCTCATAATTTATGAAACTCCTGGTTGTAATGAAAACAAGCCACCCCTCCTCTGAACCAGTATATCAGCAATGGTAGAGCTTGGTAAAGTTCATTCTCCTAAATGACAGCCATAAAATATACAAACCCTACCTACCAATTGTCCTGTTTGCTAACCCAGTGAGCAACCTGCCTATCTCTGCCTCAAAGCCACCAAAGCTGCCATTAAATATTTAGTCACAACCACACCCACTTATATAACTCTTTGAATACCACCAGCATCCAATAAATCAAAAACATCAACAACTTTGTCCCTTAAGGTCTTATTCTGGGGATGTGAGCCATGATAGATGAGGTACAAGAAGAAGCTAGAGATTTGAGAGGGACAAACTCAGATGATTAAGCAACATCGCTGGGCACCAACAGCTAGTCCTGTGCCAAAGACAACAGTGGAAAATCTCCTGCAGGGTTTAGTAGCGAAGAAGAAACCTGGAGATTAGCTCCCTCTGTTCAGGTGCTGGAATGGGAATACACCTTTCTGCATGAAAAAGTCAAACATCTTTGATCTGTCATCTGCTGACAAAGGGTCAAAAGATTCAGAAATATACTCATCTTCCAAGTAACTGTGGCCCACCTTCCCTTCCTTTAACTTCGCACTATTACCTTGTTCCTGCTGTCCCTGCTGTAGCACATCATGAATGGCTGGAATAGGGTACAGTGGCCCCTTTTCCTGAGCAGCCTTGCAAGCCCTCTGCCTCGGTCTCATATGAACTTTCACCATCTGCAAAATTGCTTTACTTCTCAATCCTTCTTCTGATCATCTTTTGGTCACAGACTGTAATGCCCCTCTCTTGTTTTGCTGCCCAACTTTGTCAAAAAAGGATTTCACCCAATGCACCTTTAGCTCCTCAATGAATGCCATTTCCAGAAAAACAAAATAATTAATGAAATTTATGAATACATAAGACTGCACCAAACCAAAATTAATTTGGATGTCCACAGCAACTACCCCAAATCCCAACATGCAGGTGTTGAAAATCCCTATGTTGTTATTATTATACTCCTTTTTTATTTTATTTTTATCTTATTGCTGCTGGGATCAAACTGGCACTACCCTGCCAACCCCAGAGCAAATAACCAGGGTTGCTATAGTGCTAGGGGGGTTTCTGTCATGCCCTACTCAGATGTACCTGCATGAAAATGTTTATATCTAGTGATAAATGGGGGGGGTCATCTCTTTCTCTCTCTCTCTGTTTTTCATTTTTTTAGTTGATACACATGTTGTATACATTCTATTACAGTTAATAAAAGTGGCATTCTATAAATATAGGGAATGCCTTTGAGAACTCCTGTATAACATTTAAATGATCTGCTGATAGGCTGATATAAGTGTTCCACAAAACCCAACCCATCTCTGAGACAGATTCTGGCAATTCTTTCTTTAGGTTCACTTTTTTACTTTTTTTTTTTTTTTTTTTTTTACTATTTTAGTACACATCATATATTGTGGTGAAATAGGTAAAGCACTCACCTTTGGTGTAGAAAGCTGTGAATTCTATTCCCCACACCAGACAGATGAATTGCTGACACTGCAGTGTAGCATAAGGGGGGGGGGCACACTCCTGAGTGTGCCATTCTTTTGATGAACCATTAAACAGAGGCCTCATCTGCGGCCACATCTGCTTGAGTCTGTGGTAGCTCAGGTGGATGTAAAAGATCCTGCAGCACCTATTGAACATAATAGGGGAAGTGCCTCTGATGCCCTAACCAAATTTCCACTAGTGGTATAAATACCACCTCGGGTCTTTCCTGAGAAGAGGCTACTAGCCTAGTGGGACTAACACAGTCAACAAAGGATAAACAAAATGAAAAAAGAAGTTTTTCCTGTACTTAAACCCACTGTCGTGTTCACATGAAGTGAGAATTAACAGCAAGTGCCGCTGCCTGACTTGGCCGAAAGCCCTAAAAAAGGAGTAAGTTTAAGAAAAGGGAGCAAAAGCACAATGCATTTTTCCTTAGACAAAATATTTTTCTAGAAATAAGACATTATTGTACTTTATGGACTATCTCCAGCATAAGTAATGATCACAATGGTGAGAGAATATATATTTCAATACTTGTTACAACACAAAATGATAGATCCCCTCTTGATAGTGCAGCCTTTTTGCACTTTTGTATTGGCTATGATGTGCAATTCTGTCATATTCAGTTATGCACAACAAGGTTGTGGTTTCCACTTAATGGAATACAGTGAGTTGTCACAATGCTTTAATAGTAAATTGACACAGATGATGAAAACGAGTGGCCAATAAGTGGCCCTTGAGAAGAAGCCTTTTGCCATCCTTGAAATTTTCAGACTATCAGTTAGAATACCCTGGAATCAGTTTAGGGTGCTGCTATGTAGTTTTAACTCATTCACTCCAATGGAGCTCAGGAAGTTTGCACTGTAACTTCCAATGGGCGGAGTCTAAGCCATCTGACAGAATCTACTTATGTCCTCACATTTCAAACAAATGTTCACAAGACGTTGTCCCATTCGATTCTCAGCTAGAGCGTCTTCCGTGTGGAGACATGCATGAATGGGCGTACCTTCGTTGAAGGTTGGGCATCAGGGCCGGCAACTCGGCACATAAAAATCAACTGCCAATCATTAGCGGACCGGAGTTCCGCTGTGGCAACCCCTAACCGGGAAAAGCCGAAAGAAACAACATTTCAAACAAATGTTCATATCTCTGGAACCATAAGGGTTATAAAAGCAGTATAAATGGCAAACTCTTCAGCACAAACTATTTTTATAGTGATAGTATTCTTCAGGTTCTAGGTTTTAAACTGAATTTTATAAGTCGCAGTAAACATAGTAACTGTTATGTTTGCAACATTTTGTAAACAACTCACAATATCTCAACCACTCAAGTTACACACTATTCATCTAGCTGAGAGCTTTCATATGAGGCTAAGGAGTTCTGTCTGTGTTACTTGGTTGTTGAGATATTTAGGAAAATGTGAAAATTATATCTATATAAATTAAAATTATAAAAGCAACAGTTAATATCTCATTACTTGCACTAGACACAAGTCAAATATTAATGTAGTTGAATTTGCCATTGTGGAAGGTTTAAGAAGAAATCTTTTAAAAACCTTGTACATAGCATGGTTTTGGAATTATTGATATAAATATGGACAAGCAACCAGTATAAGTAATTTTGGGAGGTTGGCATAATGGTTAAGGTGTTTACCTTACAGACACAAGGTGTAGAGTTTAATTCTCACATAGGATAATTGACTAAGCTTACAATGGCCCACAAGGGCAGTTATCCTAATAGTAACCTATGAACTAAAATAATTATTACTTAAATATTTTAAAAAGATTAAATAAGATAGATGATTGTTAAGTTTAAATGGAAATAAAATCTGATAAATAGAAATTAAAAGTGCTTCTTTCTGTATCGGGAGATTATTAAGAGTAAGGCCATCCTAAGTTAATTTGCACCTATATACATATCTGTAAAATATTATCATCCCCATTTTGAGTAGTGCAAATGTGCTGGGCAACAGGAATTTCAAACCTTTAATGTAAAATGTCTCAAACGTTCTCAAATTCTGCTTTTATACTGTCTTTTAATTAACTCAACCCACAAATGCATTTAATAGTAGCATCCTGCCCTCACCAAGAATGATACCACGGTACAGAGAAAAATTATCAATTTCAACAATTGGCAAAGCTTCTGGTGTCATTCAAAGGGGATCCAGTGTCTGTCAGCCTAGGATGACATGCTCGACAAGCCACGCTGCTTCGCTAGAGACAGCTTGCACCTGTCACCCTTAGGCTTTTGAATACTGGCCAAGGCTCTTGCCACCCCCATACTGCCTTTTTTAGGTAAGGCTCAAAAGACAAACCCACCACCGTAAATAGCACAAGTAACAAAAAACTGAGGGTACTAAACCTCAAAATGCATGCACTCAAGGCACTCCTCAGTATGGAGAAAATCGATATATGTGCAGTAACAGAAACCTGGTTTAAGGCTCCAGAGAGCACCCCAGCACTACCAGGCTACAACTCATACCATACATTTTGGCCAAAAAACCTGGACCAAAATACAAAAGGCGGGGGAGTATCTATATTCATCAAAGATACCCACACCTCCAGGTTAGTGGCACAGCACGATGCTTCAGAGATCATCCACGTGCAACTAACAATGGGCAAAACTGCTATTCAAATTATAGCTTGCTACAGATCACCCACCATGTCCCAGGACCCCCCACTTCGCATTTCTGGAAACACTGGGAAACATAAAGATCCTACCAAACACACTGATATTGGGTGATTTCAATTACCCAAACATTAACTGGGAGAACTACTCAAGTACAGACTCCCTTGCCCAACATTTCCTAGACTTTATAAACTCAAACGCCCCGGATCAACTGGTCAACACCCCCACCAGAGGTGACAACATATTGGACCTGGTCATCACCAACATGAGCGACCGGAGTTCCTCACCAGAAGTCAACCCTTTGCTGGTTAGATCTGACCATAAACTAATCACTCTGGACATCCGCATTCCACCACCACCCCCAGTCAAAGAAACCACCGTGAAAAAGTTTTCAAAAGTAAACTTCACGTTACTTAAGACCAAGGTGGGAAGTTTCAAAGCCCCCATGCTAAAGGATAATGCTGTCCAAGCTGCACATTCCTTTACTAATGTACTCTACGGGCACCCACAAGAATGCATGAATCATGCTATCCCAAACAAAACCAAGACTCATTCCTCCAAGAAAAGGAAACCAGTCTGGTGGACCCCTGCCATAAATAAGCTATACAATAGAAGGAGGAAACTAGTACAGAAAAGAGTAAAATCTCAAGAAGGCAAGACATCCCTGATCAGTATCAGCAAGAAACTACATTCCCTCATAAAATCATCCAAGGCTAGCTTCAAAAGAAAAATTGCCATGGACTCCAAAGATAACCACAAGGCATTCTTTAACTATGTCAAGAATCTAAGTGACAATTCTCAGATATGCTCGGAGTTAGTGCAGAATGGCACAAAATACACTGAACCGACCGATATAGCCAACATCCTGGCAGACAGTTTCAGTGCAAACCTCACCCCCTCTCACCCCCAAAAGGGCCCATAGCTATACCAGAAGAATTTAGTGTCCCTGAAATCACATACACTCAGGTTAAAACAGCCCTCTCCAAAGCCAAAAACACAGCATCAATGGGACCGGACAGTGTCCCAGGCTGCGTCCTATATGAGCTCAAAGATGAACTAACCCCTCAACTAAACACACTGTTTAAACTCAGCCTCTCCACAGGCTACGTGCCCACCGAGTGGAGCACAGCAACGGTTATTCTACTCCACAAAGGTGGAGTCACAAAGGAACCCGGGAACTATCGCCCTATAAGCCTGACTAGCTTGGTCTGCAAAGCTATGGAGCACATCATCATGGATCTCATTAACAGAGACATTGGAAACCTCCAAACACTGGGCCCTACCCAGTTCGGCTTTGTTAAGGGCAGATCATGCCTCTTAAACCTGGTGAACTTCTTTGAGACAGTTACCAAGGCTATAGACGAGGGAAAGGTGGTCCACACAGCCTACCTAGACCTTGCAAAGGTCTTCAACACCATTCTTCACTCAGGTATTATAGACAAGCTCACCAGCCTGAACATAAACCCCTACGTCACAAGATGGGTTGCCAACTGGCTCATGGACAGAACCCACATAGTAAGAGTTGCGGGAGCTAGGTCTGCCTCTAAACCAGTTATAAGTGGCGTTCCCCAGGGCTCAGTCCTAGGACCCCTCCTGTTCGGCATATACTTCTCAGAGGTACAGGCAAGCACAGGAGGACTATGGCTGACCAAGTTCACAGACAACTGCAAACTAGGGGCTATAACTGACTCTCCCGCTGACACAGACATCCTCCAAAAGGGTCTCACTGAGACAGATACCTAGTGTCAAAACCATGGCCTCAAGCTAAATGCAAAAAGGTACATAGTCATCCCCTTTGGAAAAAACAAAGTACCCACAAGCTACCACATAGGTGGTAGCCCCCTAAATACGGAAGACATAATAAGGGATCTGGGGACCCAAGTAGATAATAACCTCTCCTTTGATAATCACATTGCCAAAGTGGTTAGAAAATCCTTCTATGTGGCCCACCTAATCACAAAAGGGATTGCATCCAGATCGAAAGAGGTCATTGTGCCCCTCTATACATCACTCATCAGACCGATCATAGAGTACAATGCCCCATTTGGGATGTACCTTACAAGACACCTGCAACAACTGGAAAGACCACAGGAGTACCTCACCAAGAGGATCACTAGCCTCAAGCAGATGCACTATGCAACTTGACTGAAGAAACTCCAGCTGTACTCGGTTGCATACCGCCTACTTAGAGGTGATCCAACCCCGAATTGATGGACATGCTCCACCTAAAGAAAACCGTATCTGCTTGAGCCACATGCTCCAGGGATCTAAACCTCACCACAACAATAAATAGGACATGCTGGAGGGATAGATTCCTGTCCCAGAGACTTCCCATGCTCTGGAACAAGATTCCAATCTACATTAGGCAGAGCTCCTCGCTAACCCACTTCAAGAGAAACCTTGATGAGTGGATGGGAAAAAGAAAGTTTAACCCAGGGATCACTTCAATGGCTCTGCTGGACAGAGGCACAGGTAACTAATCTAAGGGGGTGGCGAAAGCCAACACATTCCAGCTAGGCTTATAAATGCCTTGGGGCAGATAGCCTAGTACCTATCTATGAACCTATAATATAAATTACAGCAATGTTGCTTAAAAGTATATTTTGACAATTAACAGAACAAATCTGGTTTGCCACCAAGCAGCAAACATTGCATTTCTAACAGAGAAAAGTTCCCTTTTGTGAAGTTGGTATTTAAAATAACTGCAAGCAACATGCCTCCTTTACTTCTCACCCTTTATGTTCATAATGAGAATGTTAATGCATTACAAATATATGTTTTAGAGTAAATTAGGTTATGGGCTGGGGATGTTTATTTCTTGTTTATGATCTGGTTGAAAAAGACTCAACTCAACAAAATTTGTCTTCACCACAGTACTTGGGCTAGTAACTGCTGTGATACACATAGTTTCTTAATATGTAGTAAACAGATAATATCAGCTTTTAAATTATTACAAAATGCCAAACAACAAATACATCTGTATTCATTTATCTTATTGTTCACATTCAAACTACAGAGAAACAAGTTGCCCTTTTCCTTTTTTAAAGGTGTGTGTGTGTGTGTGTGTGTGTGTGTGTGTGTGTGTGTGTGTGTGTGTGTGTGTGTGTATGTGTGTGTGTGTTATGTTTGTCTCATTTCCTTTTTCTAATCTGTTTACCTAAAATGCTGTTTTCTTGCATTACCTTCATTAATATCAGCTTCTAAACTTCAATTTGCCCTTCCTTCCCTCTCACCTCCTTCTTTTGCTGATAAATCAGCACTTTGTACATCTTCCCCACACACACTATCTAACTTATTTACTTTTTTCAAAGTAGCACTTTGGAAAATGTACTGTAGAAATGTATCTAAATTACTTTTATTCAATTTATTTTATAATGGAACAATCAAAATGTTGTATACATTTATATTTTTACAATGTCTTTTACATGTCCCATCTATCCTTCTCTTATCACAAATTTGAATGAGATATATGCTACAGCCACAGAGAAAACATTTTGGGCTAATTTATGTAGTATACATATGCTCTATAGCCAGCTATATTTACTACATTTAGTGCATGCACTGTTTTTCCTTCTCTAACTCTTAGTGCTTCCAAAATTTCCCTTGCCCCATTCCAAACATTCTTTTCATCATATATTTTCTTAATTTCATACATGTTTTAATAAATAATAAGGAAAAAACATTTTCAAAGTTTCATTATTTGTATCAGAGAATATGAAATTATACATTCAGCTTTCTTTAAAAATAAAATGCTCATTGCTAGGAAATTATCATTTAACTATGGGCCACACAGTTATCATAAATCCCATAGCGGCAGAAACTGAGCTACAGCTGAAACATTTTTCAACAAACCTATCACAAAACTTGGCACATCTAATATGTATAAATGCCCTAAGATCTATTGTAGAAATACCAAGTGACAGTATTACATTGTCCCACACTTCAAATCTGTTAGTAGCAGTGTCTTGGAATAAATTCTAACAACAGTTGAAATTGAATTTTTGTTAAATGTCTAGTCATTGAAATTATTTTTTTTAGCACAGAAGCATAAGAACATGAAGTTTTGATTTATTTTGTTTCTGAAAAGCCATCTGCACTTCCTTCTTCCAACTGCCAAAACACTTCATCTCCATGCAACATTCTTTTATGCTCTGACAGAACTTCCTTTTCAGAATTTCCATGTTAACTGAACCATCATTCTCCAAGTTTTCATACTTTGACTCAATGAAATGGCATTCTCTCCTTTAAGATGTTTTTCATTCATGTTTTTTTTAAATCGTCTAATGATAAACCATCTGAATTCAAAATTGCAACAGAAAGATCTTTTCTGCAGCTTCTGCTACAACACCCATCTTCTCTCACTCCATCCTGCAACTACTTTATAGCCCATTGCAGGTGATACTAATGAAATAAAAATGGTAGGGATCCTTTATTTATATACAAAAATAACTCTTATTTATAAAATATTCAAATATTTATAAATATTTACATATGTACACATATATAACTATGCAAATCTGTTTGCATATATTCATGATTTCCTTTACAGTCATGCTAAATTTGCCTCCCTATTAGACCCCCACTCCCTTTTCCATAACCACCATCTGATTTTACTTAATATTTTTACTAAAAAAAAAAACATTTTCCATTAAACATAATTTCATTTCTTATTTTATTCCATATGACTCATATAACATAAATAACTTTTTATCTATTCTTTTAACATATTCTTTACTTCTGTTCTTATAGTATCCATATTTAATCATATCCATGTTTATTTTATCTACTTCTTTTATATCTTCAAAAAATCTTCTTTACACAGTTTTCCCATAACTTTTTTACTCTTTTACATTTCAAAAACACATGTTCCATAGTTTCTTCTTCTTGACGATGTAAACATATCATATCACTTTTCTTTTTCTATGGTATATTTCCTTTTACTGGCAATTCATCTATTACCAGTCTTCATAAAAATCTTGAGATCCTGCCCTCTGATTATATCAGTTGCTTCTTATTTTTATAGCTTTATTTTTTTCATCTGTTAGATTTCCCCATGGTTTTACACAATAATGTTTTAGCATTACATTCTTATACCATGCTTTCTATATTTTTCTATATAATCTATTTTATTTTCCACAAAAAAATATTATTGGTAACATTTTATTTCTTCATTTATGCAGTTTTCTTTTACTCGTTTTTACCATATCCCAAAATTTATCATACTTACATGTATACAGTTTTACTACTAATCTGTCACCCTTTTCATTTATTCACTTTAACACTTTGTACACATTTAATGAAGCAACATATTCCACTGGGTAAATTAACCCCAAACCTTCTTCTTTATTTACATACAAATCTCCACCTCTTACAAGTTTAATCAAGAACCCATATAAATGAACAAAAAATTCTGCAATAATTCCTTTTCAAATACTGTTGGCAATATAAATACTCTTGCTAAGTATGCTGTTTTTCCCATCAGTACTGAATTTTCTGAATGATAATTTATATGCACTCCAGAAATGACATGTTTGCTTTATTTTTTCTATTTTTTTTTTTTTTATTGAATTTTACTTACATCTTTATTCCCATGTTTTATACCTAACACAGAAATATCTTTCACAGTAAAATAAATACTCCTAATCTTTACTACATCACCTAAACTTTTACTTTTCTCTTTATTCAAAGCCATCCCTATCATCTACAGATACTCATTTGTGCAAATTATTACATCTTTTATCCAGATTTTGTTTTTTGGAATTATTATAATGTCATCTGCATATGTTTATAGAACTGTAATTCTTAATCCTTCTGGTGTTATATACCCCACCTCCTTCATTTTGTCATTTATTTTACATACAAACACATTTATAACTAATGGAAAGAGTATACAACTCGTTGGACATCCCTGTCTTACAACATTCTTCATATTTACCTCTTGGCTTAACCAGCCATCTACAAGTATTTTTACTGTATTATTATTATATGCTGACATACATAATTTCCTAACTTTCTCATGTATATTATATTCTTTCATTATTGCCCATAAGATTTCATGTCCAATAGTGTCAAATGCCTTCTTAAGGTCTCCAATCAGGATTTTCACTTCTTCTTTTCTGTTCATAATATCATCCACAATTTCTGTCATTAATAATTCTTGATAATCCTTCCCCTTTATACTATAAATGCTATCAGTGGCAGCTGGTGACTTCAAATCACAGGGGGACTGCAGGAGACAGCTGAATGGGTGGGGTCAAGGGGGTGTGGTCAACCAGAAAGGGGAGGAGCTATGCACAAAACCACAAAAAACTAACTTTAATTAAATATGCTGCCCTGGGTGGCAAACCATCATTATGAAAGTCCAATCAAGACAAAAATAAGTGTAGAAGAATAAAAATATTTCAATGCATTGGCTGCATGACAGCTTACTTAATATCTAGATGGAAACAAAAGGTTGTGAGGCATGAAAAAATAAATTACTTTTTAAATACATTACTGGAATGCCAGTCAAAATCAAGTATAAGAAAAACCAGAAGCACTCAACTCAAACCACTTCTCCTTGCACTGCAGTCCTAATTATAATATATTCAGCTTTATTAAAGTACCAAGTAACATGCTGAAAGTAGAAATCTATGTGATGCCCCCACTTGTAAAAATGTTTCTTATCCAAAAAAGACCTGCTGCCTGAACTTGTTTCATGGGGAAAACATGATAAAAGTAAAAAATGAAAAGCAAACAAGAAACAAGCTCAAGATACATTGCTTAAAGGATTACTGTACAGGTTATGGACCACACATGATTGGCATTCTGTTTAGTTTACGGGTAAAGTCTGTAGAGATGACTGGAAGTCTCCAACAAGTGTAAAGAGCTTTTTAAAATAATGGAATCCTGTCCTTTAATACCCAAGGCTTATACATTATCTAGTCAAGTATTCTCTGCATGGCAACAACAGAAAGGCTTTCAATGTTGGCAATTCTTTAACAGTATGCTTATTAAAGCTTACTTGCATCTTACGATCTCAGACAAGCTTACCTTATGGTCATTAAAGCATTGCTACTTAAAAGCACAGAGCAACAGGCACTTTGAGTAATAAGCATAAATCAACAGTACAAAAATATGACAGAAACCAGACCATTCTGCAAAATCAAGGACAGATGAAAAGCCACTGTAGTACTTATGCAGTGTGTCCTCCCCATCCAAGGTAGATACAACTACTCCTTGCCTTGCTTGGACACATCCAGAGTCACTACATGGGGAGTGGGGTGCAACAAGCATGTCACAATTTGAAATCTCACTGGCTGACTGTGATGGCCCTGACACATTTGTCATACCTCTCAACCTCAAGAGCAAGAAATCTGGACAAAGCCATACACAGAAGTGGGACAAAGGCCCAACAATAAGGACAATTTTTAAATATTGCTCTAATAAACTTAGAAAGATAATAGAATAGGTCTTGCATTAGTATGAATTTTCTGAAGGGTATAAAATCTGAAACTCAAATGTCTGTCATTTTCTAACTTCAGTCTTTAGTGATGTCACTAATTTGCCAAAAACACAATTTTATGAAAATGGACAAAAACGTGATGCAAAAATATAAAATAGACACACAATACAGCTGCTACCTGTCAAATAAGGGACACTTTAATATTAGTACTGCTACCTTGAGCAGCTGACAAAATATAAAAGAATCTACATGCATTTCAAGTAATCTATAACTTTGATTATTACAGTTATTTCTTAATTGTAAACCCTCCATGTTTTCTTCCAAAATTGCTATTTTTGGAGGGATTATAAGGGGGAAGAGCAACATTTTGAGCCAAAAATTGGGGACAGTTGAGAGGTTGGCTATGCCTAACTCTATAAAGCAATTTATTTGCATGTACCTCTCAACCTGTTAATGCAGTAAATCTGAACAAGGCCAAATATATTGCGGGCACATATAAACAGTACTAAAATTGCTCTTGTATAAATTGAGACAGTTGATAGAACAGCTCTTACTTTAACATGCATTTTTCTGAAGGTTATGAAGTCTGAAACTTAGAGTGACTTCTGGCAAATCATTTAGGAATTAAAACTACAAATTTTATGAACAAACCAAAAATAAGAAGCAAAAATCTATTCATTCTTTGAAAATCTGGACAGTTGGGAGGTATAGTTCAGCTGGGCCTGTCTGAGTTTGCTGCCCTTCCCCTGACAAAATAATGGTTGAATGGAGCCTCTGCAGCCATTCCAATGAACCATTATACTTGGCTATTTCACTCCATTTACCATAAACACTAATGTGCATACTGCTTTACTTCTATGATGAGTTGGACTTCATTTGAAAGTTTTATTTTGTATTTTACAGCACAAACACTAAGTCATCTGTTAAACAAAGCAATGCAGTCTCACAATGAAAACTTAGCATTAAAACTTCTCTGCCCTTGAAACTCACATTCATTGAAATAGCATTGAAACCCACATTCAAAGAAAATACATTTTGCCAGTGGCAGATAAAGATTAATTTTGGGCTGTTTTCGAATCATAGGCTCCTTGCATATGAAACATACATGTGCTCTTTGATACACCTTCCTCATTGTACTAAAATTATATTCCTTGTACAATACAGTACACTTGTTACAGGATGTTTTAAATTTGTTTTGAACATTTTTTCCAGTAAGCAATGAAACAAACCATATGCACCCATAATGGCAAAACTGCCCAGTTGAGAACATTTATCATAAAAAGTCTACTCAGACTTCCACAGTCCACCATTATTAGTAAATATACACAATTCCACAGTCCACCATTATTAGTAAATATGCACAATTCCACAGTCCACCATTATCAGCAAATATGCACAATTCCACAGTCCACCATTATCAGTAAATATGCACAATTCTACAGTCCACCTTTATCAGTAAATATGCACAATTCTACAGTCCATTATCAGTAAATATGCACAATCTCTAAAGTCAGTCATCTAAATAATTCCACATTAAAGAAATCTGTAACTAATGAAGTGGTTGCTGCTAGCAATCACCTTTATATTTCATGGTTTCATCGAAAAATAAAGTGTCTGTTGCCCCGCAGGAATAAATTGTCTATATTACATTAAAAAAATGATAAGCTAGTAATAATATTGCAAGAGGAAATGGATGGCAAACTGATAACGAACTCATAGTTAGTATCTTCACCAAGGAGAACCTTCTCAGTACGGCAACATCTACCCCTTGTGGGAGTAGAACCCACAACCTTCTGCATCGAAAGCAAGTACACAGCCTGTTCTGCTATAGTATTAACTTGGCAAAGCATTAAACTTCTATTCCCCTGCAGCTCTCAGTTCCTTGTAAAATCTACTCAATACTCAACTGCATCTCAACTTCGCAGCTCAAGAAAACTGGAAAAAGCCAAAATGTATTGGGGGGGGTCAAAAGCCCAAAAACAGGGACACATTAAACATTGCTTGTATAATCTTGGAAAGTTGCTAGAATAAAATGTTGTGTTGCCACCATATATTTTACTGCCAAGGTCCCTGAGCAAAAAACAGTCAGAGTAACATACCACTACGCCACATCAGCTGCTTTGTAAAAAAAGAGGAAGACTGAAACTTAAATGGCTATCATTTAGTGAATTCAGTTCTCACCATAGCTGTCAACCTCTTAGTACAAAACACCTGGACAAACCCAGTAATGAGGGAATACAGCCCTCAAACATATTCAGTGAATTCAGTTCTTGCCATAGCTGTCAACCTTAGCACAAAAACCTGGACGAAGCCAATAATGGGGGAATACAGTCCCAAAAATAGGGACAAATTTAAAATATTCATCTTATAAACTTCGAAAATTGCTAAAAAAAAAAAAGGTTGTGCTACTATGTATTCTGAAGAACATGAAGTTGGAAATTCAAATGCCGGTCAATTTTATTGCGGACAGAACAAATTTCAGCAGAGACGCAGGGATTAAAACTGCAGACACATCTTTGTAAAATGGCAGGGCACCAGAGCAAATCCACACAAACACAGGCAGGAGATGCACACTCCACACAGAAGCCACCCCAACCAAGAATCAAACCAGAAAACCTATAGCTGTGAGGCAACAATACTACCACCGCACCATCAATTATGCAAGGAATTAAACATTCAGAAACCTGAAGTCTGAAATTCAAATGCCTGTCAATTTTACTGCGGACAGAACAAAACAATTTTCAGCAGAGACGAGGGATTAATACTGCAGACACGTCTTTGTAAAATGGCAGGGCTCCAGAGCAAATCCACACAAATACAGGAGGAGATGTAGACAGAAGCCACCCCAACCAAGAATCAGACCAGAAAACCTATAGCTGTGAGGCAACAATACTATCACTGCACCATCAATTATGCAAGGAATTAAACATTCAGAAACCTGAAGTCTGAAATTCAAATGCCGGTCAATTTTACTGCGGACAGAACAAAACAATTTTCAGCAGAGACGAGGGATTAATACTGCAGACACGTCTTTGTAAAATGGCAGGGCACCAGAGCAAATCCACACAAATACAGGGAGGAGATGCAGACAGAAGCCACCCCAACCAAGAATCAAACCAGAAAACCTATAGCTGTGAGGCAACAATACTATCACTGCACCATCAATTATGCAAGGAATTAAACATTCAGAAACCTGAAGTCTGAAATTCAAATGCCGGTCAATTTTACTGCGGACAGAACAAAAACAATTTTCAGCAGAGACGAGGGATTAATACTGCAGACACGTCTTTGTAAAATGGCAGGGCACCAGAGCAAATCCACACAAATACAGGGAGGAGATGCAGACAGAAGCCACCCCAACCAAGAATCAAACCAGAAAACCTGTAGTTGTGAGGTAACAATACTATCACTGCACCATCAATTATACAAGGAATTAAACATTCAGAAACCTGAAGTCTGAAATTCAAATGCCTGTCAATTTTACTGCGGACAGAACAAAAACAATTTTCAGCAGAGACGAGGGATTAAAACTGCAGACACATCTTTGTAAAATGGCAGGGCACCAGAGCAAATCCACACAAACACAGGCAGGAGATGCAGACTCCAAACAGAAGCCACCCCAACCAAGAATCAAACCAGAAAACCTATAGCTGTGAGGCAACAATACTACCACCGCACCATCAATTATGCAAGGAATTAAACATTCAGAAACCTGAAGTCTGAAATTCAAATGCCTGTCAATTTTACTGCGGACAGAACAAAACCAATTTTCAGCAGGGATTAAAACTGCAGACACGTCTTTGTAAAATGGCAGGGCACCAGAGCAAATCCACACAAACACATGGAGGAGATGCAGACTCCACACAGAAGCCACCCCAACCAAGAATCAAACCAGAAAAACTATAGCTGTGAGGCAACAATACTACCACTGCACCATCAAATACGCAAGGAATTAAACATTCAGAAACCCTTAAGTCTGAAATTCAAATGCCTGTCAATTTTATTTAACATTTTTTAATCAGGACAGTCTGACTTGGAACAAATAAACAATTTTCAGCAGAGGCCCAGGAAGAAATAATGCAGACATGTCTTTGTAACATGGGAGGACACAAAAGCAAACCCACACAAACACAGGGAGAAGATACAGACCCCACAAAGAAGGAACCCCAGCCAAGAATCAAACCCAAGAACCGCAGCTGTGAGGCAACAATGCTACTACTACACCATCAAATATCAAGCATTGCCACATTTACAAACCACAGATATTATGAGGAACAGATCAGATTGAATATGAGGCAAAAATCTGAAATTTTTTTACAAATGGTGGTGGGTAGGGAACTCAAGTCTTTAACACCTGCATACAGGGTACAGGGTTCAAGCCTGAGGCATTCCCTACCACACCACCATAAGCACCTGGGGCATTTTCACACACACACAGTAAAGCACAAGCACCATACACAAACTCCAGTAAAGCACAAGCACCATACACAAATAAACATTGTAAATTAAAAAGCACAAACTCCATACAAATAAACATTGTAAATTAAAAGGCACCTTACCTGAATACATCCAGCTAACGTACATCCTTCCCGCGCAATACTGAAGACCCGCGAGATCCCAATGCTCCTTCCCGACCCGACGAGATCCCTAATGCTCTGTCCCGAGTCCCTGCTGCTCCTCTTGCAGTCCGGACGCGACCCATAATCCTGGCGAGTCTGTGCACTGTAAAAGTGCACAGACGTCTCCTTGTGTCCCCCTATGGGGACGGCCGGACTGCCTTGAGCATGCGCATAGACCGACAGTAGTCGGGACTCGGTCTATGCGCATGCGCGAAGTCCGCGAATTTTGAAAAACTAATTTTTTTTATTTTTCATTTTTCTTTCTTCTTTTTCTTTCTTTTTTTATTTTTGAGGGGGCTGCAGTCCGGCAGCCCTATGCCACGAGCCACCCCTGAATGCTATCATCCATAATATTTTCCATTTTAATTTCCAATATCTTTTGCATTATTTTCATAAAGATCTTATACTCATTATTATTCAATAATATTGGTTTCCACTGTTTTAATTTTCTTTCTTCCATATGAATTTAAGCATTCCATTACATAATTCTTTATACATAAAACCTTAATTTAACCATTCATTTGCAATCTATACAAATCTTTTTCTGCCAGTCCCATACATTTTTATACATTTCATACTCTATTCCATCTGGGTCTGCAGCCAAATCTATATTTACTTTTTCCAATTCTTTATCTCTCTCATTAAAGAAATCTTCTTTTCCAACTCTTTATTCTTTTTTTCTGTTAACTTTTTTTACTTTCCATGTTTTTTCATTACCTACTTTTTTCTTTAAACATTTCTTATACGTATTGTACTACACTATTTATAATCTTTTCCTGAGTCCTTTCTATTTCTCCTTTTACATTTTTACTTCTCTCATTACACTACCCTCTTCTTTTACTAATATCCTTAAGTAACTCAATACTTCTTCCCTTTTTCTTTGTAAAAATATATTTGCTTAAATAACAATTTTTGTATATTTTCTTGATTTATTTCATGTAATCCTTTTTTCTTTGTCAAAGTACTTTCTATTATTATCTTCTAAATCTTCCAATGCATTGTCCTATATTCTTTTATATTTTTCTTTTTTACTTTTCCCACATCATATTGCCACTGTAAAAAAAACATGTTTTATATTTTTCCTTAAATATCATCCACCATTCAAACCAATTTTTATAAAATGTTCTTATAGTAATATAGTTCCATAACTGCATTACTAATCTCTCTCCTTCTTCGTCCCATACCTTCTCATGTATCCTTTTTATTCCTTTGCTTTTTATATATTCCGTGTTTTCTTTTATCTCTAGTCATATTGCAAGATGATCTATAAATTCCTGTTTCAACTACATTTCCTTCTCCTTTAACTAAACCTTCTGATACTATAAAGTAATCCATTTTAGTTCTATACATAACCCATGAATTTTTTCTCACCACATCTTTTAACTTCTATTTTTCTTATATCATTTCCTTTGTTTTTATGTTCGCCTCTTAAATCACAAGTAAAGTCTTCTGTTATTATAATATTCATATTTATAACTGCATAGTTTAAAATCTGATGAAATAAGCTTTCCCTTTCTTTACGGTTAGTATAAGAATATAATGTTATAGTTCTATATACTTGTTCTTCCCATTTTAAATATATAATGGGTAATTTTCCCATTTTTTGCTAAAGTTATATCTAATACTTTTACTGTATTTCTATAGAATACAGCTATTTCAGAACAGCTGTCATTTCCCAAATTCCAGATTATCTTTCTACCCAATAGTTTCTCTGTTTGTAATCTTTTTACATTTGTTAAAAAAACCTTGTGTACTCCAATATAATTACATCTACATCAACTGTATTACATTACTCCAATTACATCTACATCAACTGTATTACATTACTCCAAAAATCCTATGCTTCTTGCTATATTCTTAATACTATTCATATTTACAGAAAGCACTCTAAAATGTTCATTTTCCCTTTTTCTTAGATTCATAGTTAATTACTAGTCTAGCTTTCTTAATAGGCCATACCAAGCCTAATCAATTTCCTTCCTAAATGTGAGAATCAAACACTGTACCTTGTGTCTGTGAGTTGAATACCTTAACCATTATACTAAGCCCAAATGTTTAGCTCTATGTATTCTTTTTCATCCATTCCTTTCTTTTTTTCTTTTGTACTTATTCCATTAAATTTTCTTTTTTTGTCTTTTACCAACATAATTCTTTTTTTTTCCTTTTACCTCCCAGTTTGTCTTCCTCACTAATTTCATAACCTTCTTCTATGTCCTCTTTGTTATTTTTTCATGTAATTGTTCTTCCACATCTACTGCTTCTAAAAGTTCTTCTCATTGTTCACACTCTTCTCTTTCTTTTCCTTTTTCCTTCCTGTTATTTTCTTACTGTTATTTCTTATTTCCTTACTGTTATTTTCATTTTTGCAATCCATCCATAAATGTCCAATTTTGTTACAGTTATAACATTTCCTTTCACACTTTTGCATCATGTCTCATTTCCCCACAAATACAAAATTTTCTTTTGTCACAGTTTCTTATCAAATGTCCTTTTAAAAAAAACATATTTTGGATTGTCCCCAGTATTTTGCTACATCCCTATTTCCCTCCACATTTACCATTCTTGGTATATGTATATATTTTTTCTCTTCCTATTTTAACATAATATTACATTCCTAGCCATCAGTCCATAAACCCCTTTTGTCATAAACTTTTACAGTGTCAAGTGCTTCTTTACATAAATCTTTCAAATGTCCTTTCAAAGTCTTTCTTTCTACCTCTGTTTCAAATTATACATGAATCTTCTTTTTTGTTTACCTGTTAAATGATTTATCACATAAAGATTCCATAGGTTACAGTATTTCTTTCATATTCTCCAAGAAAAATTTCCATTGAAAAAGCAGTCTCAAAATTAATGTAAAAAAATGTCTCTTTGTTAATAAGAAATAATGCTCCTACCTCATGTGCTTTTATACCAAAAGAGCTACTAAATTGCACCATACTTCATACCTGCCCATTTCTTTGTCTTGTTTGCCTTGAATCCTTACCACGTGCATCCATTTTTCATTTTCTTCTGTCTTCTTTTCTGCTACTTCACTTTTCCTTCTTTTACTTTCTCTGCATATGTTTTATTTTCCATCTCACCACCATTTTTCAGGATTGTCTCTGCATCCTCCTTTTGTATTTTCTTCATAATGTCACCTCAGAAAACATCTCCATTTTCTGTCTCATTATGCACCATCATTTATTTAAGTAAATCATCCCACAGCTCTCCTGACTGTAGGGTTATAATTATACATGCAACATTTGCTACTCATCACCATGAAACCATGAAACAGGTTTCTTTGAAACACTTCCTCAGAATTCTGCACACATTCTCTAGTATCAATATTTGCTTTCTCCCAAATTTCCTTCTATCATCTCCTTCTCTCTCCATCTGCCTCCCTGTTTCTCAGGGTCACCTCTAAGCCTGGAATGGAAATGGAAGTGATCCTCCAAAATGGTTCCCACTCATAACAATGACTAGTAAGGGAAGTTCCCTGATGCCCTGGCTGCATTTCTCCGATTAGTGTTTCCTGAAAAAGGCCACTAATAATGTTAACAAAATATAAATAAATAAAATAAAGGTGAAATAGTTTACCTTCTGTTTCAGTCAGTTTCACTTCTGAGTTCCTTTTCTCATTCAGTATACCCATCTCATTCTTTATTTTAATGACTAGTGCTAAAAGTTTGTATCCCATTCTGAGCCATTATGTGACTTCCTAGCTGGACATTCCCGGTCAATAAATACATAGGTATAAAGATTCTCTAAATATTGCAGAAAACCTCAGCACATTGCTTTGTTATAAAACAAAAATCATAACTTCATTTCTACAGTATGGAGTTTTTATTTTGATAATAAAGTGAAAATACAATGTTTGAACTTGTTGAGTGTATCATTTGTCTCCAAAATCTCACATTTCAATAAGAAACATTCTGCTTTCGACAATTAATGGTGGCAAACCTAAGTGATAGTACTCCAAGTTGCAAATGTACTAACATTATTAATCAAACACCAATATGCTATTTCACTAAATACAGCATTTTTGATGCTTTGGTTCTTGCAGGACAGCCCTTAAATATATGTAATCCACTCCACTTAGTCAGGTTTGAAAAAACAGTTACCAGAAGATGGGCCTGTCATATAGCTGGTTAGGTTGTGCCAAGATAGCTAGGATGAATCCTGTACAGGCATTAAGCAGGCAGACATGAGAAAAGACAGTAGAAGTTATGCTGAAAAAAAAGGTCTGGTAGCAGAATAAATAAGTACATAAACGAGGAATATAAAATGAAAGCTGAAGCTAATACTGAAATCATGCTGTTGCTACAACAAATATGAGAATATAGCAAAGGAAAATAGTTCTGAAGTGCTCTGCCAACATTTATATGGTCTTACAAAGTCAGATTCCAATTTATTCTTGGAATGTGTGCAACATTTGATAGAATACCCTGCCTTTAATGGACTCACTTTGAAATACCAGCATTGCTGTGCAGTTAAAATGTTGTTTCATCTAATATCTAATAAAGGTACTCAAGACATTCCGAAAGTCAGAATATGTTGACTTTGTATCTGTTATGAAATTCTGTCATTATTTGTTCATTTTCCTTTGTATCCAGGAGAAATACTTCTCTACAAAAAAATTCCACAACTCTGATTCTAAATTTGCCCCTTTTTTGCTTCAGTAGAAAAGTTCTGAGAAATCATGTTATAAAATGTTTTACATTTCAATATCATTTAATGAAAAATGTAATAAAATGTGTCTCGTTTCACAAAAAAAGAGCGCACTATCGGTAGAAGGAAGGACATAGTCTGTGGTCAGAAATGCATACTGTCCCAGCTCTTAAAAGTGCAATACTGCATGACTCTGTACGGCAATAAAAGAAAAACTTTATACACTGAACAAGATCTAGAAATATTTTGAAGCTCTTCTGTCAGTTGTGTAATTCATGTGTTCTATAAGAAAGATTGTAAGATCAGGTCTGTAGTTCAGTCCTTGTCAACAAGCCACTGCATCCATCTTGTGAAAGAGGTAATCATGAATAAATCATTATGGTGCCCTATTTCAAAGACTTTTGCATAGAGGTGTTCACGGTTCACACTCACTGTCACTGCATACTGAAATGTCCGGAGTTGTTGCCTCTGGCTGTTCGATTGTACTGCTGTCACTTGTTCCCGGGCTGTTTAGATGTGCAGTAGACACCGCATGACTCTGTTGTGAATGCTGTGGTGGACTTTCTTGAGTTCTCAGGGGGTGATGTTGGAGTAGCATTTCATGCTGATATCTGCATTGTTAAAAATAATTAATAAAAAATGTTTTCTCTGAAAATACCACACTTGCATAAGTTAAAAAGACATGATCATGTGTATTTAATGGTCTTAACTTTACTGCTTTCAGGTCTGTGATTGCTAATTTTGCCATTTAATTGACAAACAATCATTATTAAAACAGTCAAAGTCCTAAAACATCACATTCCTAAGTAAATGATACTACAATGATAGCAAAGCACACAAAACAATTGTATCCCCCTATACCACTCAATGTGGGATCAAGCCCCCACACCCTCATTCCATATATATATATATATATATATATATATATATATATATATATATATATACATATATATATATCAAAAAACACCAAATCCAAGCAACGAAACTAGGAAAATATGCAGAGAAAGGCAACAACAGAACCGCACACCATGTACTTAATAAAAATAAATAAATGATTTATTGAGCGCGCTTTCGTCAAAAGACTTCTTCAGAATAACAAATAAATCAATAAAATTTCCTTTTTAAAAACACATTCAGCATTTCATAGGTTGAATAAATCCCACATGACTTGACATCATTCCCCCTAACACATTCAGCATTTCATAGATTGAATAAATCACACATGACTTGACATAATTTCCCCTAACACATAAACATTTGTGAAAACTTGTTCACACTACATCGAGGTCAAAACACCCAATGTTCATAAGTACAATGTCCCTGAAAAAATATTATATGAATAAAAGACCATCAATTCATAAAAAAGTAGTGACATTTACATAAGTCAACAACTGATAAATATTGTTAAATAAAATACATAGATTTTAACCTTAACAAAGAGTTGAGACAATCTATCATTAAGGCCAGGTGCAATACAAGCATTTGTTCTGATCTGCCATTTGAGTTCAAGAAACTGAAGATATACATCTGAAGGTACCCCTCTAGAACCCAGGTCAACATGGTCAATGACCCCAAACTTAAATGAATGAGTGGAAAACTTCCTAATATGTTTGTAGAGGGCATTGCCCTCATTTTTCTGTCTTATATCGTAAAGATGTTGGTAGATTCTTTGTTTTAGAGCTCTAATAGTTTTTCCTATGTAGAAACTGTCACAGGAATCACAGACTGCAAGATACACCACACCTTTAGAAAAACAATAATATTTTTTCGTAAGTCAAATGGTCCCAAAACCTTTACCTACTAGTTTAGATCCTTCCATGATATAAGAACACTGACCGCATCTACCACATTTGTTGTTACCAGCTGTGTCCAAAATTTCCATTTTCTTCCCTTCAATTAGTCCCTTCAAGGACATATCCCTTTAATAAACAATAAGGGGTTGTGTACCAACCTTACACGAAGCTTCATTGTCTAGGTTGAAAATGCACCATAGTTTTTTAATGATTTGTTTTATATCAAAGAAATCCAAAGTATAGGTAAGAATCAAAGCCCTACCAAATCTGTTAACATCTACATTCTCTACCTTTTCAGGAAGACCAGAAAATGCAAACCTTTGTAAGTGCCCTGCTGCCTTTTTTCCAATACTTCACTATAAATACTATTAACAAAGACAGCAGGGTAACCCCTTTTTTCCAACATGTTCTGCAGCATATTGCATTCAGCCAAAAAATCTGATTCCCCAGAAATCATCCTTGCAAGTCTCCATATTGCCCTTTGACAAGGGACTTCTTCTGTTGAGATGGATGCCAATTCTGAAAGTGTAACAAAGAGTTTGAATATGTGGGCTTCCTATCAAGGTCCATCTTAATGGTAATGTCCAAGTAGTTTAACTGATACACATCTTTGACCATAGTACATTTCAAGAAATGTGTAGTACTGTTAATATATGTAAAAAACCTATCCAAATCAACTTCACTACCTGTCCAAGAAAGAACCAAATCATCCAAATACCGACCATACAGTGCCCACATACGTTTACATTCTGAGTCTAGAATGTACAAATCTTCCCAATGAGCAAGAACAATGTTGGCGAATACCAGGGCACAACAAGCACCCATAGCCACACCTTGGGTTTGTTTAAAAATCTGGCCTTCAAAAGTAATAAAATTGTTGTCAAGTACTAGTTCCATACAAGTATGGAGTGTTAAAATAGTTTTATGGTCCATACTAGAATTGAAACAAAGATAGTCATAGAACCACTCAACCCCAATTTTATGTGGAATTACAAATAAAGGTCACAGATGTCAATTGTGACCATAATCAAATTGTCATAATACATCTCAGGCTTGATTTTTTCCGAAAAATCCCAATAATCTTTTATCACTCATTGCCTATCATCTAATACATGTTTAACTTTGCTATCAATATATTTTGCTAAGCAAAGAGTCTTTGATGCTTTAGCATTGATAATTGGGTGCAATGGGTGATCCACAATAGATTTGTGAACCTTTGGGATTCCAAAAATAGTTGGAATTTTGGGATGTTTGAAACTCAAAAAGTCAAAGAGATTCACACTAATCTGACCATTTAAAAGTAGTTCTTCTAAGGTCAAGTCTATGTTGCTGTAAACCAAATTTAATTCATTTTTGGACACTTCAGTATAGGTAGAACTAAAGAGCATAGTGAAAGTTTCCCCATTATACACCTCCTTGTCCATCACCTCCAGTCCCCCTCCTTTGTCCAGTTTCATAAGTCTTGTATCACCTCTCTCTAAAATATCCTTCAACAGAAGTGTTTCATCCTCGGACAAATTGTAAGGTGTTAACTGTTTACCCTTTGTCAGAGTTTCCCTAATTTCTAACTCACAAAGGGATTCAAAAATCTGCACTATTGGATGAACTGAGGGTGTGAACAAACTAGGTCTAGACAACTGTCCTGTATTAAAGTTCAAATTGTCACCAGAAAAAACATAGCAAGATTGTTTCCTACAAAAAAGTTTCAGCTGTAAAATGGTTTCCACTAAATTAGCTTTCCTTGTAGCACAAAGTCAAAACTTTTGGAAAATAATTCAGCCCATTCAGGCCCAACATTGATATGACTGTAGTTGTAAACAGTAAAATCACCACAAAGATTGTTAACAATTGTAACCCCATCATTGTGCATGTTTTCATAGTTCATAAAATCTAATTCTGGTAAACTGTTCCTCTCCCCCTCCATTGATTCTGTCAAGGTTGGAACCCAGGCCTCCAATTCTTCCTGCCCTGATTGTTCTGGTTCCACAACCTCTCTGACCATCTCAATGGAGCAGGGTCTAAAGGGACTTCACAGATGTTGTTGTTACTAGTTTCACAGTCAAATTCATCACACAAATCACTGTTACCATTCCCATTCAAGTATGCAGCTTGCTGCCCCAAAGGGGAATCAGGATAGGCCCTATTAGCCTCATAGTCTCGTTTGTCCCTTAACAATTTCATTTCTTTTCTTGTTTTTAATTTTTCCAAGTCAATGTCCACAACTCTGAAAATGTTAAAAAACTCATTTTGTTTGTATCAAACAACAAACCACTTTTTATACTTGCTTCTAGTCTATTAATGTCCCTCAATAACATAGCCATTTTCTTGTTGTTATCAGCCATTAATACTAGTAGTAATTCACATCCCTGTCTATTAAACAGTTTCAACAGTTCTTTATGCAGTTTCGAATCTTTAACTAACCCAGTTAGAAATTTCCAAGACCAGAGGCCTTTAGGAATATGTTCCCTGTTCAAACATACCTGAAAATAGCTATTTTCCAGCTGCAGTCATTTATATTTAAATGTAAAGTCCTGGAATGATTTAAGCTGTTTGCCAAAACTTCCTAACTCAACAGCAGCAGCCGAATCCATGTTAGAGATGTTGAATTCAGTCCTAAGCCATTGCTCCAAGGCTACAGGCATGCTGGCTTCCCCTCCATTCACTCCACGCCCAGACAAGTCATGCTGATAATTACTAGCGTTCCCATTGGTCAGGCAATCTGCCTCAGGCAGTTGGTTACCTTGACATTGATTTCTCAATGTTTCAAAAATCAAGGAGTGTTGCTCAGTCTTTTGTGTTTCTTTTATATTAGCATACCACCAAGTCTCATATACCCAGAGAACTGTTACACTCAGTCCATGAATGCAGTCAACAAAATGACAACTGCGGAGTATTGCCACAAGATCAGAGGGGCATTCCATAAGTAAAATTCAACTATCTGGTTCTTGGCAAGTTGCTTCTCAGAAAAAATGCACTACACATCAAGTTTGCATTTGATTTAATTTTAAAGTAAATTCTTGTTTTGTCTATAAGGGATCATTTAGATCCCATTACACTGTTGGTAATGGCTGACTGTCTAAATTATGTTGGATTACTTAATAGGGGATAAGTGGCGATACTGAATATGGTCCATTAGTTTCCCACATACTTGATTTAAAATGGGTCAGATTTCTTTTCCTACTGAATGTTAGCCATCCGAATGCTGCCATCACCAAATATAGGTAACCATTTGAAATTTTGGGACCTGCTAGAGATAGTCCTGAAACATGGAGCATGAACTGGAATTGGACTTGTATATACCAAGTCAGAGATGGACATTTCTCAGAATACTACCTTTTTTCTGAGGTATGACAATCTCAGAGTTGGTACATATAAATTCAAGATGTGGGGAGGGGGGCTTGCCTCCTACATTGGGGAAACATGAGGTTTACCCCCCTGTAAAAAAAAAGTTTAAAGGAGAAGAACAGTGTTTGAGATTCACTCTTCTGGATTTTTGGGCTTTTTTCCGATGTGTTGGCACTCTGCATTTTGAGTGCCAACATGTCAGTAAAAAGCCCCAGATATGATCTGCTAAGTACATTGTCATAGTTAAGGAAACAGTCCACTAATCTTGTACTTCAAAAAATAATATATGGGTAATTATGTGGCGTTATGAGATTCTGCCATATAATGGTCTGATTTTTGTATTAAAACACTGAGAATTTTAACCCCAAATACCACTATTATGTACCTCTCCACAAGTGTTAGTTGTAGATTTCTATTAACTAATTCATCTACTTTGTAGTTTTGTTTATTTTATTAACACTTTACGTCTGACTGACATCTCCAGGTGCATCTGTAGTTAATTCTTACTGACTGCTCTAGGTGTCAAATATTGCTTGTTCATATTTGCATCAATAATTCCAAAACCATGTTATGTACAAGATTTTAAAATATTTCATTTAAAGCGTACACAGTGGCAAACTCAACTGCATTAATATTTGACCTCTGGGTAGTGCAGGTAAATAGATATTAACTGTTATTTTTATGATATTAATTTATATATATATATATATATATATATATATATATATATAATTTTTACATTTCTAAATATCTCAACAACCAAGTAACACAGACAAAACTCCTTGGTCTCGCATGAAAGCTCTCAGCCAGATGAATACAATGCTGCTGACAGTATGTCTGTAACTTGAGTCATTGCTGAGATATTTTTAGTTGTTTATAAAGTATTACAAATGTAATAGTTACTGTGTTGAGTATGACTTATAAAATTTGGTTTAAGACCTAGAACCTAAAGAATACTACCACTAAAATAAGTTTGTACTGAAGAGTTTGCCATTTATACTTCTTTAGTAACCTCTATGGTTTCAGAGACATGAACATTTGTTTGAAATGTGAGGTTATAAATTTATTCTGTCAAAAGTGGTAGGGTCCAGTCAGTGGAAGTTACAGTGCAAACCTCCTGAGCTTCAGTGGAATGAATCAAGGAGGACATTTTTGGTTTGATTGTAAAAAAGAGAAGAGGAAAATATTGATCAAAGAATAGTGGAGATTCGAGGGGTGAGGAAAATGAAAGTGATATGGAGAAAAATAATTATACTAATAAAAAAGAAAGGAAACTGGAAGAAAATCAAGATATTGACAAAATATGTGAAAATATAGAGACTGAAAAGTCAGAAGTAGAAGAGGAAGATGTGCAATGTGTAAGTAAAAGGAGTAGAATTGGAGTTTGGGTAAGAGTAAGAAAGAGGATGATTAAAAATCTTCCCTCTAAGTATAAAAAGAAAGGAAATGAATAATGTACATTTTCTTTCAAAGTGAATAGTTTAATTAACATTTGAAGATTAGCTATATTACAATGGTGTAGACATTGTAAAGCTGACACTATTTGTCTGTTAGATACAAGACTTCTTCCAAGATAGACTGCAATTTAAAACATTATGGCAAGGTGAATTGGTATGGAATCTATGAAAGGATAGGTATTCAGGCAATTTTAAGAAAAAATAAAAGTATTGGATTTTTTTATTGTAGTTGAAGGTAGAGGAACAGTTACTGATATAAGCAGGGGTATGGAAGTTTACAGATTTATTGGGAGTTATGCACCAACATTGAAAGTTGAAAGTAGAGAATTATTTGAAAGTTGGAAACCTAGTATTAGGAGGTCGATTAAGAAAGTAGGACTGACATAAAAAAGAGTATTGGTAAAGTATGGTAAGATGTAGGTTTTGTCAAAAAATGAATATACTTATGAAAAGGAAATAAAGAAACATAAATAGATTTTTTTCAGAAGGTGTGCATAAAGTAGGTAATGGTGTTTTGGTAAATGTTTTTTCAGATCAAAAGGCTATTTGGATGGAGTATAGTAAAAATGATAATTGTATTGTTTAGGGAAAATAGATAAAAAGAGTGATTTTTGAAATGTAGAACAGAAATCATTTAAAAACTGAATCAGTGATGGAAAGAGCATAAGTGTGTGAGGAAGTTCTATGCTTAATGGATTGAATGGCGGGTGGTATCTAAAGAAAATATAAGAACGTCTTTAGAGAAAAGGAGTTAGAAAATATTATAGTTCTTCTTTCAGCTTTTCCCGGTTAGGGGTCGTCACAGCGGAACTTCGGTCCGCTAATGATTGGCAGTAGATTTTTACGGTGCCGAGGTGCCAGCCCGATGCCCAACCTTCAACGAAGGCATGCCCATTCACGCATTTCTTTCGAACGCCACTCAACCACGGGGAAGACATGCAGACTCCACACAGAAGGTGCTCCAGCCGAGAATCGAATGGGACAACCTCTTGCTGTGAAGTGACAACGCTACCGCTGCACCACCGCAAAAATATTATAGTATGTTGCATAAAGAAATGATAAATAGACTTGAAGAAAATAATATTAATATAATATAAGATTTTTAATGAGAATAAAAAAACAGATTTGAAAGTTTGTTCTTGAGACAAAAATATTTTTGCAGATTAAGAAAGAAATGTATCAATATTTATATATTAGTGAAGGAAGATATATGCATTATGAGAGAAATGAGAGATGGTAATGGAAAATATAAGCAAGACTAGTTTATAGAAATTAAGAATTATGCTTATATCTTCCTTCACTAATATAAAAATATTGATACATTTCTTTCTTAATCTGCAAAAATATTTTTGTTTCAAGAGCAAACTTTCAAATCTGTTTTTTAGTCTCTCCACCCTGTTATAACATCCTATCAGCTTTCACCTAACATACTTTCTCCACCCACTCTATTACTTCTAAATTTACCATCAGATCTTCTGCTGTTGTGTCATACAAACAACTGATCCTAACTACTATACTCATCCTCTCATAATGTTATATTCCTCTTTACTACCCATTCTGCTGGCCACTTATTTACTCACCTTGTATGAAAACCAGTTTCTTACTGGTTAGCAGTACCCAAAAGGCCATATTATCACCCCAGCTGTAAAGCAACCCACCTTCAGCCATCCTAATCATAATGGGTCTAGCTCAACATCTTGTTCACTCTTTCAGCATACCAACCCCTGGCACATTAGCCCTAGATCTAGACAATACTACAAACTTATAAACAAACTCCTGAAGCTTATCACTAAGCACAGACCTAGCCTAATACTCTGTGGTGATATTCACCCCAACCCTGACCCATCCACTTCTGATATATACACCCCCTCTACTTGTAACCTAAGCTATAAAACTATAATCAATAGACCAACTAACTCTCTCCTGGCCTGTCATCTCAATATTAGAAGCATTAATAACAAGGTACATGAACTGCATGCACTCCTGCCTGTCCACTCCCCTGAGATTCTCTATCTGAAACCTGGTTAAAACCTAACACTACCAACAATGAAGTGTTACCACCTGGGTATAACATACACAGGCTGGATCGTGTTTCCAGGAAGGGGGGGTTAGGTAGCTATACTCTACAAATCTGAGTTGAATGTGACCATAGATGTTACTCAACTACCTCAGATTAATAACTCCGAAATTCTTGCCACTAGATTGCAACTTAACAAAAGTAAATGCATCAACATCATCTGCATGTATATTCCCCCAGGTAATAATATATCTACACTTGAAGATACCCTACACTGGCTATAATGTAATTACCCCCAAGAAATCCTACTACTCGGAGATTTTAACATAGACTGGGGCACCTGTTCCTCAGAATCCCCATCTACCCATATTAACCTGAATGCATTTACACAAATCATAACCACCCCTACCAGGCTTGGTAAACCCAACCAAAAAGAAAGCATACTTGATTGGGTACTCATAAATAGTAACCCCCAACTGTACAATGCTGGTACCCTCCCCGATGACCTAAGCAACCACCTTCTCACTTACATAGTTAAGCAAAAAGCCATTAAACCCCAACAACCCTTACTCAGAAAAGTCAGAAACGAAAAAGATTTTGACCCTGCCAAATTCCAACAGGAACTTAACTCCTGTAACTGGTCTATTCTAAAACACCTCCCCTTAGAGGAGGCAGTTGTATACTTTAACAACAAATTTCTAGAAATCCTTGATTTGCATGCATCTGCCCGTTCAAAAAGAAGAAAAGCAAAAACTGCACCATGGCTTTCTAAAGAGTCTAGACTAAAAATTACCAGTAGAAACAAATTTTGGGCTTTATGACGCTCTACTAAAGACCCCCAAGATCATGTTACATATAGGCAAGCTAGGAATGAAACTAAAAAATCCATTTTACAAAACAAAAAAACAATACTACTGTAATGTACAAACAGCAAACCAGAACAATCCTCAGAAGTTCTGGGCTGGTCTGAATAATCTACTTCATCCTGGAAAAACTTCTACCCCTATCCCCGCTGCTACCACTGACAACCCCCCCCCCCCCCAAGGATGTTTCAGATAGTTTTAACCATTTCTTTACTGAGGTAGTTCAAGCCCTAGCTAGCCAATTACCTCCTAGCTCCCCTGGCCCTGACAGTACCATCCCTATGAACCTACTCTCATTCAGCTTCCAACCAGTGTCCACGTCTCTTATCCATACCTTGATCAAAAAATTAAAACCCACCACTCTCTCAGCTTATCAGCTCCCTGCCGAGTACCTTCAAAAATCAGCTGATGCTATTGCCTACCCAGTATCAATACTAATTAATCATACTATAGCAGGGGCTAAAATTCCCACCATTTGGAAAACATCCTATGTAATCCCACTACATAAAGGAGGCTCCTCCACTGAATTCTCCAATTATAGACTAATAGCTATACTTTCTCCACTTGCAAAGATTATGGAAAAATGTATACACAAACAACTTATGCACCACTTAATCCAGAATCACCTCATGGCAGATACCTAACACAACTTCCATCCACACCACAGCACTACTTCAGCCCTACTAGCTTTTACCAATACCATAAACAATAACCGTAACAATAATCACATATCCTCAGCCCTCTTCTTCGATCTTTCCAAGGCATTTGACATGGTTGACCACCAACTTCTGATTCACACCCTGCAAACTTTCTATCTAGATTCTAAAGCTCTTCAGTGGTTTAAATCCTACCTCAATGGGAGACAGCAAGCTGTTCTTTGGCAGAACAAGCTCTCTAACCTACAAGCTAACACCCTTGGAGTACCAAAAGGCTCCATACTGGGGCCCCTACTGTTTTCCATCTTTATTAACAACTTGTATACTGTCATCCCAAATTCTGTATCCAATATGCTGACGATTCCACCCTGATTTGCTCAGCTACATCTCCTACAGATTTATGGTCTGCTACCCAGTCCACCTTTAATACTGTAGAAAACTGTCTCGCTGAACGTCGATTGCTACTAAATCCCAAAAAAACTAAAATGCTGTTATTATCACCAACATAAAGGTCTGCTGCTTTTACCTTTACCATAAATGCAATTGATGGCACAATAATCTCCCCCGACCCCTCTACAAAACTATTAGGTGTCATTATTGATAATAACCTAAAATACGACCTACATGTAAACCAATCGATCAAAACCATCAATAAAAAACTAGTGTACTTTACAGAGTAAAAACCTTCCTCACCCCTCCAGCCAAAATTGCCATAGCTCACTCTCACCTACTTTCAGCACTTCTATATGCATCCCCCCTACTCTCTAATCTAAACAAGGTTGTACTTAATAAACTCAACCTGTTATAATCACATTGCCAGGTTTGCCACTGGCCTGCCTTTTAGGACACACCACTGCATCACTCTTAACCAGCTTGGGTGGCTTAAACTACCCAGTCTAATCCAATATAATTTACTGATTATGGCTAATAAAGTCTTTTATAATCCGAATAATACACCGGCACTTAAAAATCTTATCACCCCTATAACAATCCACAACTGCTTAGATCCTCGAACAGACTACTAATTCAGACAATCAAAATTAACAATGCAGACGGTGATTCCTTCTTTGCAAACTCTGCAGGCCAGGGCCTGGAACTCACTTCCAGCTGATATTATGTTGCTCTCCTCCCTAGGCCAATTTAAAATTAGACTCAAACAACATCTGGCACTAAACTGGCGTTGCCACTGCAACAAGCCTGGTTAACTCTTATCATGAATGTGGAAAATCTATTAATCAGATTACTGTTGAACTTACCCCTGACTGTCACCAGGCATTAACTCTAACTTGTTGAACTTGTCTATTCATGTTTGCTTATGTATTCTTTGTCTATACCATATTTGTAATATGTCTTCATTGTTTTTATTTTATCTGCTTACCTTGGAGCTTTTCTCCCCAGGCCTGCGCTGAAAATGGACATGAATCCAGTAGGACTATCCTGGTCAACAAATGTAAAATAAATAAAATAAAAATAAAATATCAGTAATTTATATAGAAAGAAAAATGTAAAACAAAAAGTTTGTTGGGGTGTTAAAAATCCATAAGAAGTAAAAAAGAATAAGAATACTGGTTATGGGAACTGTTAATAGTTTTGAATAAGTTCATAGGTTCATAGGTTCATAGGTTGGTACTAGGCTATCAGCCCTAGGGCCTATACAAGCCTAGCCATAACAATTCCCTGGATATTTCTTCCCACAATATTTACTTCCCTGGACCCCTGTCAGTTTCAGGAATATATGTGATAGATTATGGCATTTATAAGTCTATGGAAGTTTTGCAAAAACAGATTTTTGTAATGTATATAATGAATAGTTTAAGAAAGGAGAGACTGAGGAGGAAATGTATCAAGGGGTTATAAAACTCATATGGAAAAAGAGAGGGGAGGCCTATTACATTAAATAATGCTGATTATAAGATATTTATGAAGATTTTACAAGTAATATCTAATGGCATGTTACAGGAGGTAAAGGTTGAAGGCTGTTTTGGCATAAAAGGGATAGACAGTCAAGAATTATTGTTAATGATAAGGGAGACTGTGTAGTGTATAAAGATATAGTCTCCAGCTTTTAGTCAGAGGAAGGCAGTACTTTGGCTGTAGTAGTTTACACATGAGTTACTTAAGAAGCAATGTAGAAATTGCAGCTATCTGAAGCCATCTGGCTTTCTGGCGTGAGAAATGGTGACACTCAGAGGGATCACATATAGGAATAAACTTGCAAATTTTATTTGGGTTAGTCTGAAGAGTGTTTATGCTTTTGGGGGTGTTAAGGATAGTAGCTGGGCAATATTTGCATTTGGACTCCATTTAATGAAAACACGGTCTCCATTTATGAAAAATATTGACAGTGGAAAATATGAAGCCAAATTACCAGAATATTTAATTAATCCATAGCCTGCTGAAATAATTATACATTTTAGTTTTGTTCATTAAGAATCATATCACTGATCTTTGAAAAATCATAGCAAAGGAATCTATGGAAGCATTTTCTAAAATTTTCTAAATAAATATCTGGTTACCCAGGCAAAGAGTGACAATAGATCTTTTAACTTCAATTGATTCTTGTGGCACACTGATTAAGGAAATTACATTATTTAGAGAATGCTGGATAGATTCTGCATAATACAGAATACAGAGTTTTGGAAAATGTGTATCTTCAAAATGTGGTCAGCTAGAACAAGTGAGTTCCACATTTTTTGCTTAATCACATAGATTATCAGCTAAGTTTTCTTACTGAAGATACTAGGTCAATTATTTGAAGACAGACTATTTGAATTCAACTAGTCCAAGAAAATTAAGACCATTTTGTTAAAACACAAATTTAATGAAAATGTACAAAATATAGTATTACAGCCTCTTGAGTGGAGGACACTTTTAAGATCCGTGACTGGACCCAGTCATACTGGAGCAAGTCTAGGGGCATAGGAGACAAGCTGGTAGACCCTAATGGGCAGGCTCATCTCTCTCTGCCACTCCTCAGTTGCCTGAGCTGCTAAATGAACCTGGGTCGACTGGGCCATAGTCAGGGCTATATCTCCCATATATATATATATATATATATATATATATATATATATGTGTGTGTGTGTGTGTGTGTGTGTAGGTTTACTATCAGTATGTGGCTTCACAGGCAGTTGAGTAGGAAAATGGTCGACTGCACCTCTGCAAAAGTCAGAATACCATTCCAGCATGTTTGTTTGTCTTTTCGGCTTTTCCCGGTTAGGGGTCGCCACAGCATAACTCCGGTCTGCTAATGATTGGCAGTAGATTCTGATGGTGCCAAGTTGCCAGCCTGATGCCCAACCTTCAGCAAAGGCACACCCATGTCTTTTGGAGGCCACTCGATCGTGGGGAAGACATGCAGACTCCACACAGAAGGCACTCCAGCCAAGAATCGAACAGGAGAACCTCTTGCTGTGAGGCAACAATGCTGCCACTGTACCACCACGGTATACACATACCTGACACAAATACCAAACATCAAAACTCCCTACTGCTCTGGACCCAGGAACAAGTGTTATTATGGGTCCAGAAGGGGGGCAAGGTAGGACAGTCATGAATGTCAAGGTAGGACAGTCATGAATGTTGGTGTTTGACATTTTGCTTTTCACAATGTATAACATTGCACAGGTAGATCTGACCTCCTGAGAGATGACATAATGACAGTAAAACATATATATAAAATCATCATCATTATCAACAACATCATCATCATCATAAACCTCCATTTTCCCATTTTGTACATGGGGTTGAGGTGTCATATCAACTGTCGCCATCTCTCTCTATTCAGTGCCACTCTCCTACCTTCTTAAATACACATGCCTGACTGTCGTAGGTCTTCTCTCGTGCAGTCTATCCACCTCTTTTCTGGATGCCCTCATTAATTCTTGTCTGTCCCAAATCTTTTTCATCAGATAGTCTTCTGCCTTTCTGCATACGTGCCTGAACTATCATAATCTGTTCTCTTTGAAGTTTTTTGAAATTGGAGCTACTGCCCAGGATTCTGTACCATACAAAGTACTGGCCCCACCACGGTTTTGTACACCTTGTTTTTCAGCTTCTTTGGTATTCTTCTGTCATTGTGGCAATTGGCTGCATCTCCACTGATTCTAGCTTTGACTTCCTCATTCATACTTCCCTTCTCCTGAAACACCCCTCCTAGATACCTGAAGTTGCTAACCTGTTCCACTATTTTCCCTTCTATCTCAATTCTCAGCGTGTTCTGATTTCCCACATTTAATTCCATTACAACTGTCTTATAATTATTCTGTCTTATTCATCTATCACTGGCACCACATTTCATCCCATGTACCTTCAGTTTTGCATTCCATTCCCATAACCCTAGCCACTCTTCTTGCTCACAGTCTGCTTGTAATGCCACAACATCTGCAAACAGAAACTTTGTTGATCTGTCCCCTGACCTGTTTGCTAATGTAGTCCATCACCTGTATGACAAGTACTGAGCTCAGAGCTGAACCCTGATGCACACACACTCCCACTGGGAATCTTCTATGAGACTGAACACTGGTCCTACTTGAGTTACTGGGTCCTTGTACAAATCCTGCACTAATTCTACCTGTGTTTGTGGGACTTCAAACCACTGCAGGACTGCCCAAATCAGCTTTCATGGAACTTTGTCATATGCTTTCCCTAAGTCTAGGAATGCCCTGTTAGCCTCACCTCATCTCTAGCTTCTTCTCAAGTATCTGCTCACTGCAAATGTTTGGTCAGTTATGAGTCCAAAGTGCTCATCTCCCATCTTACTTTCTAGTACTCTGTGTTTTCATTTATCAGTCATCCTCTCCAGAACTTTCATGCAGTGTGATAGGAGTTTCATACCTCTGTATTGCCCACAGTTGTGAATGCCCCCCTTGTTCTTGAACACTGGCACTACTACACTTATTTCCAGTCATCTGGAATATGTCTTTCTCTCCATACTGCTATGAGTACTCTCAGGAGCCATTTCTCCCCTAATTCACCCAACATCTTTATCATATTTACTGTGACCTTATCTGAACCTGCTGCTTTCCCTGACTTCATTTTCCTCAGAGCTATTCTTACTTCTTCTGCGGTGGGATCCTTCTCTTCTTTCATTGCAGACTGTGTCTGGGGCAGTAAAACTTCTGTGGGGTTTTCCTCATTTAGAAGCTGCTGGAACTGCTCCTTCCATTTGCCTTTGTTGTCCTGGGGATTGATGAGCAGGTTGTTGCTGGCATCCCTTATGAAGGGTGTCTCACTATCTTCATTATCTTTCTGACTTGGCCTTGCAACCTGATATAGTTTCTGAGTGCCATCTACTGAGTCACTTTCCAGAAGCTGGCAGAATGCTTCTGATGTCTTGTTCTTTACTGTTCCAACTCCTTTCTTAGCGTTTTTGTTAGCCAACCAGTATTCCTTCCTAGCCAGGTCTGTCTTTTCTATCTCCCGCGTTTTCCTGCACTTTTCTTTTGATGACTTCCTGGACTTCTGCATTCCACCACCAGTTTTCCTTATGTACCTTATTTCCATACCTGGTTTGCTGCATATCTGTTCTGTAGTCCTAGCACATGCTGTTTTGAGCTGCCGCCATTCTTCTTCCACTCCACCTATTTCCTCTCCTTAGGTGCTAGAGGTCTGAGTAATTCCTTGAACGCTTGTGCTTTCTGTCTCCAGTCAACTTGCAGATCTTCAGCCTGGCCTCTGTTGACCCTAGAACCTTCTCTGAACACTGCTTGCAGCTGAGTGAGGCAACCAGTGGTTGATGCTATGTGCCAACCGTTTCACTGGGGATGACTTTGCAATTGCTGAATCTACCCCAGTGTCCTTTCCTTACTAGGAGGAGGAGGAGGTCTACCAGAGGTGCATTTTGGCAACGCTTGTATGTGATCCTTGTGACTGTCTCTCTTGTGGAACCATGTGTTGGTCACCATCAACCCATTTGCCAAACAGAAGTCTAGAATGGCCTCTCCTTCTTTATTCCTGTTGCTGCACAAATGTGGATGCAGGCAGTCCACATATCCTATTCTGTCTGTCCTGATATGTGCATTCAGATCACCCATTTTCAAGACAAATTCATGTTATCCTGCTTTATCTAGTATGTCTATCTAAATGCTTTCTTTTCCTCATTATCACAACCCTGCTGTGGTGCTTAGGCTGTGATTATGAATACTGCTCTATCATTACACTGAAGTCCAATTGCAATGAGTCTGTCACTAATTCTGATGACATCCTTCATTGCCTTCTGAAGCCTTTGCATCACCAAAATTCCCACACCATTTATAGCCTGTTCTCCTCCTAAGTAGTAGACTCTGGATCCCAAGCTAAATTGCTTTACTGCACTGCCCTTCCAATCTTATCTCCTGAAAACATAGGATGTCCAGCCTCCTCCTTACCATCCTGTCAGTGAACTTACACTGACTGTAGCAATTCTTAGTTCATGTTTGGCAAGTTGATTGCTTTGACATCCAGCTATCCCTCAACATCACTATCCAAAGTAACCCAAGTTGGGCAACTGGACACTGGCTGGCCAATAATTTATTGACAGAGGGCTGCTGGGCTTTATGGCAGGCACACACTGGCCAATAGGGGCATATACACCCCACTCACCTTTAGAATGGGTTCCTGGCATAGGGTGGAGTAGGCTGGGTCCTCAACCCACTCATCACTGACAAATACCTGTGCCTTTTTGCCAGCATTACTTAACATGATCAAATCACCTAGAGCTATATTTTACACCATGGGTGGCTAGCCCTGTCATAGCACACATTCTGTGATCTGTGTTCTCCTATCATGAGGATACTGTGCACTATAGTTCATGCCAAAAGCACTTGGCCTTTACAAATCTTTACCCGATAAGTCTGTGCTGCTGCCCACAACTCCATTCTTAGGTGAGTTTAAGATGGAAGCATTCAGCATGTTTTCAGGAAGTGGAAGGAATCCCGCCGAGACACAGAAAGAACATGCTAACTTCATACAGGCATTGGCCTGAGGTCAGAATCAAATCTTGTGCATGGGAGGTGAAGACAGTAACCAATATATATAATTTCACACATTCAAGCACACCCACAGACACACCCCACAGTAACCAGTATATATTATTTCACACATTCAAGCACACCCACAGACACACCCCATACTTCTTACTTGTCCCTTAGTTTTCCGTTTCCTTGCCCCTTGTAAATCATGAATAATTACAGTCAGTCAGCCAATATCCTCCCTACTGTGTCCACACAGAAAGACACACACACACACACACACACACACACACACACACACACACACACACACACACACGCACACACATATTTCTTTTCAATGTGCAGAAAATGCATTTTGATGCAAGACCTGTAGGTCTATTAACTTTTTATGTTTATCAGAGTCTATTAACTTTTTATGTTTATCAGACTAATATTTAAAATTTCTGCCTAGTGTTATCTAGTGTTCATCTTAGTTTCATCCAGAACTCTTCTACATGGCTATTTAGAGGTATGTCAGCCCCCCAATACATGGACAGAACCCCATCCGTACCAAATGTTCCTGCTTTTACAGAAGGCTCCTGATTTTGCCTCCTATACCTGCCTTGTCCCTTGTAACTCATGGATCCTTACAGTCAGTCAGTCAGTAATGCCAGACATTAGAGTTTCATATTTCTTATTGTTGAGAAAGTACATTGGGATAAAGAGCAATCCCTTTTAGAAGTCCTCAGTTAACGCAGAGGACTAAAGCTTTGCCTTGTTATGGTGCTGCTCTGTGTACCAAGGCTATATGGGTTTGAAACCCTTTCTCTTCTATTTATTTTTAATATTGATAGTATTTTAAAGTGCTTCCCTAGTGTCTAGTATTAGCACAGAGCATTAAAGCATTGCTTCTATGCAGTGGAGATAAGTTGGCCAAAAGAGAGAAATGTGGTACAAAATATCTTAAATAACATTTTTAGGAATCCATCTTTGGTATTTTGGAAGAGTAAATACTCACATGTATCCTACATACAGCAACAATTCTTTCAGTGCTGTTGAAAAGTATGAAATGATGGAGGACTTTATGTGAAGAATAGCACACAGGAAATTACCTGTCAAAGGCTAAATATTAGATAGGTAAAGGAGTGTTATTGTGGAAATGAAGAGACATGGAGTTGTGTAATGAGACAAAATGAGAGATGCTTGGGATCTTCAGCACAAAAAAAATAAATAAATACTGCAACAAGACTGGGTTTGGAAATACTTGTAACTGTATAAGATTCAGTAAGTTAAGAATTAAATCAGATGAGTCATTATTGTTCACTCTGGGCAGAATCTGGAGCAATAGATTTGGAACTCCATAATACAAAGATGGACAATGACATAGTAACACGCATTGCTCCCTCACAGTGCTTTGTTCTCTGTTTCACTTCACAGCAGAGGTGCTTCCTGTACAGAACCCGAGTGTCCTCCCTGTGTCTATGTGGGTTGCTACCAAGTGATCCAGTTTCTTCATTCCCTCAAGCCAAAGGGACAACCATTTGAAATGAGGGGGCCCACTAGAGTGAGTCCCAAAATCTAGAGAATGAGTAGCCAAAAGAACAGGCCTGCATATACTGATTCTGAGATGCTATCTCTCAAAATATTCCCTTTTTCTTGAGGTATGCTGATCTCAGAGTTAGTATGTATATGTTTGTGGGGGGTCTTGCCCCACCCCACATCAGCAGTGTAGGGGAGCTTGCACGCCTTCAAAAAGAAGTTTGCAGGAGAAGAGCAAATTTCAAGATTCACTTTTCTCCTGTGTTTTCAGTTGTTGTCTTTTTTTTTTTTTTTTTTTGCTTTTTGTTTTTTGGCATTTGACATTTCAAGTGTGGACATTTCAGTACAGAGCATTGCAAAGACATGCTATTGGTAAACTGGCAGTCCTCCTAATAGCTCATAAGCACACATGCAGCATGAGAGTGATCACATGATTGTTGAGACCAGTAAGAGACTGATGACCTTTCTGGGATTAGTTTCTCTGTCTTTCACTCACTGGAAGGCTGAGATGGGATCTGGCACCCCCATGCCTCTGAGCCAATTTGTAATATAAATGTCTGTTTGTTCTTTAAGTCTGATTACGTCTAATGATGGGTCTGATGATTGAGTATAAAGCCCCTTCCATATGTACCTAACCAGGCACATGCAACAACTGGGTAGGTCCACAGAAGTTCATTTGGCTTTCCTTAACAAAATTCACAGCCTTCTCTATGCATATCGCTACAACTTGCAACTTATTAAATTAGTGTGGTTAAACGATACTTAATTAAAACTTCCATCAATGATGTTTGGTGAGTTTGTATTCTTACAGACTGAGTCAAGTGTCAAGAAACTGATGTAGAAAAAGGCAAACTAGCGAAAAACAAAATTAAGCATGCATGCACTGTAGTCACTGAATAGTACCACGTTTATTAAATCCACAAGATAAGCACTTTTATCTTAATATAAAGGCTTCATCAGATCGGCTGAGTCAGGTGTAGCAGTACAGTTTGTTATATCATTCCAGAGAGACTGTATAGAATACATCTTCCTACAAGGGGAAAGTGCAATGTACTATACAAAGAAGAAAGTCAACCTTGCTGTGCCACAGCTTTTTTATGAAGTATTTTGCACGAACCATGCTATTCTTTTTTCTTTGCATTCACCTTCTTTGGTAAGCCTTATTTCAATCTGCATCACGTTACTTTCCCATAATGTTCATAGGTTCATAGGTAGATACTAGGCTATTGGCCCTAGGGCCTATACAAGCCTAACCAAAAAGGTACCCTGGCTTTCGCCACCCAAGAAAATTATTTTCCTGTGCCCCTGTCAAGCAGAACCACAGAAGTGATCCCCGGAGTGAATTTCCTATTACCCATCCAATCATCAATATTTTTCTGGAAGGGTGCTAATGAGGAGCTCTGTTTGACATAGATAGGTAGTCTGTTCCAGAGTATGGGAAGTCTCTGGGACAGGAATCTATCCCTCCAGCATGTTCTGTTTATTGTGGTGGCAAGGTTTAGGTCCCTAGAGTGTGTAGCTCGGATGGATTGGGATTTCTTTAAGTGGAACACGTCCAACAGCTCTGGGTTTGACATAGCTTTGTATGTTAGGCAAAGATCGCCTCTGCGTAGGCGATATGCGATGGAGTAAACCTGGAGTTTTTTGAGACGGTCTGCATAAGGCATCTGTTTGAAGCCAGTAATCCTCTTTGTGAGGTATTTTTGCAGCCTTTCCAGTTGTTGTAGATGTCTTGTGAGGTACATACCAAAAGGGGCGTTGTACTCTATAATGGGTCTAATGAGTGATGAGTAGAGGGGAACAATTACCTCTTTTTTTCTGGATGAGAAACCTTTTGTGATTAGGTGTGCCATGTAGAAGGATTTCCTGACCACTGTGGCAATGTGATTATCAAAGGAGAGACTACTGTCCACCTGTGTCCCAAGGTCTCTTATCACACTTTCAGTGTTAAGTAGACTACCGTCTATGTGGGTACAGAGTTTTTACCAAAGGGGATGACAATGCACTTTTTGGCATTGAGCTTGAGACCATGTCTTTGACACCAGGCATCTGTCTCAGTGAGGCCCTTTTGTAGGATGTCCACATTGTTAGGAGTTTCGATTATGGCTCCTAGTTTGAAGTCATCTGCGAATTTAGTTAGCCAAAGACCTTCTGTGTTAGCCTGTACTTCAGAGAAGTAGATACCAAACAGGAGGGGACCCAGGACTGAACCCTGTGGTACTCCACTTATCACTGGTCTGAAGCCTGATTTGGAGTCTGCTACTTTCACAGTGTGGGTTCTGTCAGTAAGCCAGTTGGCAACCCATCTTGTGACATAGGGATTTATACCTAGTTTAGTGAGTTTATCTATAATTCCAGAGTGGGGGATGGTGTTGAACGCATTGGCGAGGTCTAGATAGGCTGTGTGAACCACCTTACCCTCATCTATGGCTTTGGTGACTACTTCAAAGAAGTCTATCAGGTTTAGGAGACATGATCTGCCTTTTACAAACCCAAACTGTGTGGGGTCCAGAGTTTGGAGATCTCCAATGTCTTTGTTTATGAGTTCCATGATGATACGTTCCGTGGCCTTGCAGACGAGGCTCGTCAGGCTAATGGGGTGGTAGTGGTCCCCCTTTGTGGAGTGGGATAACTATCACGGTGCGCCATTCAATGGGCACAAAGCCTGAGATGAGGCTATGATTGAACATGGTACTTAGGTGGGGTGCCAATTCATTCTGTAGTTCATGTAGAAGGCAGCCTGGGATGTTGTCAGGTCCCATGGATGCTGTGTTCTTGGCTTTGGAAAGTGAAGTTTTTACCTGTGCAACTGTGATTACAGGAACTTTGCATTCTTACGTTATAAAGATGGGCCTTTTAGGGGGTGAGAGGGGGGTAAAGTTAGCACTGAATCTATCTGCCAGGATGTTGGCAATATCAGTTGGTTCTGTATATTTAGTGTCATTGTGCTGTAACTCAGAGCAGATCTGAGTGTTGCCATTGAGATTTTTGACATAGCTATAGAATGCTTTGTGGTTGTCTTTAGAATTAGTGGCAATTTTGTTTTCATAACTAGCTTTGGAGGATTTTATGAAGGATCTCAGCTTCTTACTGAGGCTGACCAGGGAGTTCCTCCAATCATGATTTTACTCTTTTTTGCAAGTTTCTTTCTTCTGTTGTAGAGTTTGTTTATGGCAGAAGACCACCAGATTGGCTTCCTTTTTTTGGAGGATAGCATCTTGGTTCTGTTAGGGATAGCATGATCCAGGGACTCGTGTAAGTGCTTATAAAGTGTATTTGTGTAGGATTTAGCAGTCGTACCTCTATTGTCCATCTGCATGGGTGTCGTGAAGTTTGCCACTTCTGTCTTAAGGAGCGTGAAGTTGGCTTTGGAGAAATTTTTTCGGCTGTTTTCCTAATTGGGGGGGTGGGAGCGGGATGTGGATGTCTAGGGTGATTAGCTTGTGGTTGGATCTGACCAACGAGGAGCTGATCTCTGGTGTGGAAAACCGGTCACCCATGTTGGCGATGACCAGGTCTAGGATATTGCTGCCCCTGGTGGGGTGTGGATAAGTTGATCCAAGGCATTGGAATTGATGATTTCCAGAAAACGTTGAGCAAAAGAGTTGGTACATGAGTAGTTTTCCCAGTTAATGGTAGGGTAGTTGAAATCACCCATTATTAGAGTGTTGGGTTGTACCTTAATATTTTCCAGTGTATCAAGAAAAGAGGAGTGGGAATCCTGGGGCATGGTGGGGGGTCTGTAGAAAGCTACAATCTGGATTGTGGTTTTGCCCAGAGTTAGTTGAACTCGGATAATCCCGGATGCATTATGCTGAGCAACTAGCTTGGAGGTGTGGATATCCTTAATGAATATGGACACGCCTACACCTTTAGTGTTTCGGTCCGGGTTTGGTGGCCGAAAGGTGTGGTATGAATTATAGCCTGGTAATGCAGGGGTGCTCTCTGGAGCTTTGAACCAGGTCTCTGTCACTGCACAGATGTCAATGTTCTCCATTTTAAGGAGTGCCTCGAGTAAGTGCATTTTGAGGTTTAGACTTCTAGCATTGAGTAGCATTACCCTCAGATTTTGCTTGCTTGTACCTGTTATGGTGGTGAATTTGTCATTTGAACCTTGCCTAAAAAAGGCACTATAGGGGTGGCAAGAGCCCTTGCCAGTATCCGGAATCCCAAGGGCAACAGGTGCAGGCCATCTCTGGCAAAGCAGAGTCTGTCGATCATGTCATCCCAGGCAGACAGATATTGGATTCCCTTAGAATGACACCAGAAGCTTAGCCAATTGTTAAAGTCAATCATTTTGTCCTTGTACTGTGGTATAATTCTGGGTGATGGCAGGATGCTACTCAGGGCTAGGGTCATACCGGCCTGGGCTACAAGATCGGAGAGCTCCTCCATGTCTCTTTTCATGTAGTCCAGGGAGGTATGTCTCAGGTCATTCACACCAGCATGGACAATGACAGAGTCATATTTGTACTTGTTGTGGAGTGACCTGAGTGCGTGCGTTATGTGGCGGATCCTGGCACCTGACAGGCAGCTGACAGTAACTTTTTCCTTGTTTAGCCTGGTGAGTGGAACATCAGTGTGCCTGACTATAGAGTCACCTATGACTAGAGTGTTGGATACATTATGCCTTATGGGCTGTAGTTGAGTGGCACCCCGAGTATGTGGGCTATGTGTCATTTGGGTTGTGTTGGCAGGTGGAGGTTGCTTGCATTTCTGTTTTGGAGGTCTCTGTTGTTTGAGCAGATTTGTACTGAGAGCCTCCGTGAATGTAGGTGTGTGTTTTGTGCTTCTGTGTGTGCGTTTTGGTGGTGTAGGTTTTGAGGGACTATGTGATGAGTGTGGTGCGGTGCAAGTGTTTACCTTCTCCTCTTGACTGTCTAGGCCAGTCTTTGGTGAAGAGAGCTTTGCTTCCAGTTTGGCTATATAAGTGCATCTCTCATAGATCATAGTGTTGGGTGGTAGGAGGAGAGGGTTGTCTGTGTACATGAGGCAATTGCTGCATTGTCCCGACATGCCCAGATTCATCAGGTAGACAGGAGAAAACACCGGGAGCTGACCTTTAGACATGCCTGAATAGGTGCTTATTTATTAAGTACTAAAAACTGTTTTCCTCTAGACAAGTGAGGAAAGTTGAGTGCTGTAGTAATTTGTAACTTATTTAGTGCTTACAATGAGTTCTGAACAAGTGCTGAGATCAAAGAAGCAGATGAGTGCTGAAACTAAAAAGCTGGCTAGTTGCAAGGGAAATTTTGAAGAACAGACTTTATGGCGCCAGGAATAGTTTAACCCCAGTTAAGTGTGGGGGGGGGGGGGCTTAGGAGCTCACAAACAGTCCTGGACACAGCAAATCCATATCTGACCTGCCACAGGAAAGGGGGGAAGCAAGCTTAGAGTTTTTTTCCAGTAAAGTGGAAATGGAGAAAGCTGGAACAGACGTTAATTCAACATTAAGAATTTGAGTGGGTTGGCCTTCACAAATGTTCTTTATTAGATTCAGTGAACTAATGACACTAGACTGGGAGGAGTGTCACAGGTCAAATATACAGTATGGGCGGGCAACTGCAAAGCCACCAAGTTTAAGAACACACAACACTAGGGAAGGTGGGTGGGAAAAATTACAGTTCCTAGCTGTAGCCACTAAATGAAAGTTTTAAACAGATCAAGGAGCAGACTCAAGAATGCTTTTAACTGTAAACAGACAAAAATGCACAGAAAATTCTCAGATAGAGCACTCACAAACAGAAAATACAACTCTCAGTATGAAAAAGCAGTTTACAGTTAAGCATTTTCATCAGGAACCATCACTTTCTGGTGGGTTCCTGACATGATTTGTTACTCATTACCATAATTGAGCTCACTAGCCAGGAATCTGAGTATCTTCTGCAGAATCTAATTTACATTTCTTCTTGTTGCAGTCAAATGTTTTGTCTTGACTGCATGTGTATAAAGCAGCACATTGGTACTACCAGTGGTACGTTACAGTCAAATGTTTTGTGTTGACTGCGTGTGAGCAAAGCAGCAAATTGGTACTGCTGGTGGTGCATTACAGTCAAATGCTTTGTGTTGACTATGTATGTGCGCAACACAGCACATTGGTACTACCAGTGGTGCGTTACAATCAAATGCTTTGTGTTAACTATGTATGTGTGCCAGGCAGCACATTGGTACTTCCAGTGGTGCGTTACAGTCAAATGTTTTGTGTTGACTGCGTGTGTGCAAAGCAGCAAATTGGTACTGCCGGTGGTGCACTACAGTCAAATGCTTTGTGTTGACTATGTATGTGCGCAACGCAGCACATTGGTACTACCAGTGGTGCGTTACAATCAAATGCTTTGTGTTAACTATGTATGTGTGCCAGGCAGCACATTGGTACTTCCAGTGGTGCGTTACAGTGAAATGTTTTGTGTTGACTATGTATGTGTGCAATGCAGCACATTGGTACTTCCAGTGGTGCGTTACAGTCAAATGCTTTGTGTTGACTATGTAAAGCAGCACATTGGTAATACCGGTGGTGCTCTACACAGAACATAGTGCAGAACTTCAGAGTTTTTTAAGCTTTATCCTACACCTGTAACCTTACAAGCAGCAGCAGTTGTAGCTCAGAGATGCTGGCTGATGTCTATGATGACCAGTAGCCCACTGCCAATGTCATCTTGGAAAACACTATGGCTAGATTCCAAAAGAGTTGCTGGCAATGTAAGTATGCCCCAATTCTGAAAGACTTGCTCTCACTGCAAGTCTATAAACAGGCTTACACACAGGCAAGATTCAAAAACACCTGCTGTCAGTGTAAGTGATTAACTTCAGTGTAATACATCCAAGTCAGTCACTTATAACAAGAGCAAGTCTTTCTGAATCAGGTCCCGTATGGCTATCTTGTTGACGGATAAGTGGTTTGAGCCTCTGGCATGCATTGCTATATCACTCACATTGTTCTCATTGTTTTGGAAAACTTTTCTGACTTTATAGCAAGCAATTTATAGCACAAAGTATTAATGGCTACCTTTTTAGATTATATAATAATCTACCTTAGCTACCAGATTAAAGAGAAAAACATCAGTTATAATCACATAACAGACCAAATTGATGGCATCCATTATACTGAATTGTGGAATTTATATATTTATTTGTTTACATTAGTTAACAGAGTAAGGGAACTGGTACAAAGACATTTATCACCACAACCTGAGCCTTACAAGG